>NW_017731363.1:2549983-2681887 GCF_001890085.2 Hipposideros armiger
CTGCAGTGAGCCAGTCCTTGAAGCTCAGGCAGTGGTGCTCAGGCAGGGGTGCTCAGGGATCACATGGTTCTCAGGTGATCCTGAGACTTGGACTGCAGGTTCTCACCCAGTGTGCCAGGGGCGGGGCCTGAGACTCTGTTTCGAACAACCTCCCAGCGGATGCCAATTCCGGTGGTCCAGGGACCACAACTTCAGCAGTGAGGTGGTTACTGACAATGGCCTCTTGGCTTGCATTCATTCCATGAACATTTGTTGAGTGTCTTCAACATGCTGGGCCCTGGGGAAAGAGTTGAAACTGAGGTAGCACCTGAGTTCAGGAAGTGTAGTCTAACAGGGGAGGCAGAAGCACTTCAAAGTTACCAGGTTAATTCTGTATTCGCAGCAAGGACAAAATGTAGCCCAGAGGAGGGAGGCATGTCTTCCTGGGGTTGTTAGGGATTGCTTTTTTGAGGAGGTTGCATTTGAGTGGGGCTTGACAGAGAAACCATGTCCTTGAAGAGAAGCAGTTGAGGTGAAGGGAAAAGCAAGTGAAGCCATGGTCCTGGGGAAAGAACTAGCGTGTTCTGAGAACACTGAGTTCAGTGTGGCATTGAGTGAGCCAGGAGAACTCACCAACCATCTCCAAACCTCCTTGTAACCTCAGCAGGATTCTTCGCCTTCTCTCCACCAAGCCTTCCCTGAGCACCACTAAAATAGGCAAACTTCCTCTCCTTTGCCCTGTCTCCAATGATAGAGGTACTAATGAGCCCAGAAACTGGGGTGATAGATGGTCCTGAGGGCCCCCTTTGCCTGGGGGCTGCCTCCCTGTGGTGGCTTCTTGCTGTGTCAGGTCAAAATCACAAAATGTTCAAGTTAGCACACTGGAGATTATTTGGCAAACCCCCTCATTGTATACACACGGCAGAGTTAAACTCACCTGCATATGGTGTGTGCCAGAAACCAGTTTTATTTGATCCTTAATGAGTCCACTGAGCCCCACCTGCCTCTTGGTGGGATAAAATTAAATGAAATGTCCAATCTGGGTTAAACAAAGTCAGTCGTGATAATATAAATGGGCCTTTTAGGAGATATTCAGACTCATTTGGTGAACACTTTTCTCTCAGAACACTTTTCTAGCTCCAGGAGGAAAAGGACTATTTACGCAGGTTCCTTAGCCTCTTCTGGGTGCTAGGCCGATGTCTTTTTTGCTGGCGCAACTTGGGATCTGACCATCCCCTTCTGTGGCCCTCCCAGGATGACCAGACATCCCCTGCAGATCTCTGGGTGCCTGCCAAGGCCTCTGTGCAGCCAACTGGAGGCTGACATTGTCCTGCCACAGTGGGCCCGTGGTGGGCCCTCCAGCTCTTAACCTAGGAGTCATATCCTACAAGGACCAAAGGCAGCTTGGAAAGACCAGGGCCCCCTGTGCTCCAACCCACTATGCCACTCAGTTGCTTTATGACTGTTTCAGGTTTGTCTGAGGCCCTCTTTCTCTCAGTGTGGCTACCGCACATTCCAGAAAGGGGAGCTTTCTATACCTGCTTCCTCACCTCACACTCGACTTCTCACAAATTCTTAAGCTGGAAAAGGGGCGGGGTTTTCTTTTCTTTTTCCACTGTTATATTTCTTTCTTCCTGATTCCAACTATGCCTTCACGGCAGACAAAGATCTCCCCTTTTTCACTATAGTAAAAACCCCCGAGTGGAGTCTTCACAAGGTTTTTTGCTGATTGGCTGCAAGAAGAGACAAAAGATTCTGAAAAATCCTCCTGCAAGACCATCTTTGGTCTGTTTCCTGTGCGTAATCCTATTCTGAATGTCAAAAACCAAATATTACTTTGGTCTTTCCACATTCCCTGTGTAGCAAAATCTCAATCTCGTCTCACCCTGCCCCATCCCATCGCCCAGAAAATAGATGCCTTAGGCTGAGCAGGACAGAGGCATGTCCTTGAGAAGCCACAGGGAGAAGTGCACCTAGAATTGTGAAAGACATGTCTTTGTGGTATATACATGAGGCAGCTGAGGGTCATAAGGTTAGATTGTTTTGCCCAGGGTTATCTGTAGGGCCCCCATTTCCCAGCTACAATGAGTGTTGGCTGAAAACTCAGAGCTGCTCCTATCTCTGCAAGCTCTGCCCCTCTCCCCCATACTCCCACAGACCTTGACCAGTGACTGACTGACATAGGGGTGTAAAAGCCTTGCCAAAGTTTAACTAACTCTGTGGTGCTGTTTATGCTCCAGAGCTCCCCATGGGCTCAGGCTGAAGCTAGTCTCCAGTCGAGAACGCATCCTTGCTTTGCTTTCCCCCCTGCTCTATCCTGCTTCCCCAGTAAATCACTTGCACAAAAATCCCTGTCTCAGGCTCTGCTTCTAAAAAACATGACCTGAGACCTGCTTAGGGTTGATATCAGCTGCATTAGTTCTCTACTGCTGCCTAAAAAATTACCACAAACTTGGTGGCTTCAACAATACAATATTAGTATCTTATAGTTCTGTAGGTCAGAAGTCTGACATGGTCTCCCTGGGCTAAAATCAAGGTGTTGGCAGGGCCACATTGCTTTCTGAAAGTTCTAGGAAAGAGTCCATTTCCTCACGTTTTCCAGTTTCTAGAGGCCGCCACATTCCTTGGCGTTGGCCCCCTTTCATCATCTTCAATGTCTCATCTCTGACCATTCTTCCATCCTCGCATATCCCTCTCTCCATAGCAGGAAAAGATGTCCCACTTTTAAGGACTCACAATTATATGGGCTCACTTGGATAGTCCAGGATAATCTCCCCATCTCAGAATCCTTTGAGTCACCTTAATCACATCTGCCAAGTCCCTTTGCCATGTAAAGTAACATACTCACAGGTTCCAGGGATGAGTGCGTAGACCTCTGTTATGGGTTAAATTGTGTCTCCCCCAAAGGTTTTGCAGTCCTAACCTGTGAATGTGACCTTATTTGGAAATAGGGTCTACACAGATGATCAAATTAAGACCAGGTCATTAGGGTGTGTGCTAATCTGATATAACTGTGTCCTTTGAAAAAGGGAAAATTTGGGCACAGAGACATGCGCACACACACAGGGAGAAGGTCAAGCGAACATGAAAGCAGGGTTGGTATGTCTACAAGCCAAGGAACACCAGAGATTGCCAGCAAAACACCAGAAGCTAGGAGAGAGCCTGGAGCAGATTCTTCCTCACAGCCCTAAAAGACTAATACAGCATCCTTGGGGTCCATTAATCTACCTCTGCCACCAAGCCTATGAATTTAGGGAATTAGTAGAGGACAACCTAGAATCAAGTAGCATCCTACTTATAGCTCACATGACTCTGAAAGGCTATCAGGAGTGGGGGTGAAGTTGCCCTAGACCTTGGCCAAGAATGTATCTGCTGTCGGAGTCTGGTCTCAGTTTCTCAGGCCTGGGCCGGCTGAGTGGCTCAGTTGGTTAAGAGCTTGCTCAAAGGTTTGAGCTCTGAGCAACAGCGGTTCGAGTCCAGCCCGAGCTGAGCTGTTGCCAGGTGGCAGGATGGCTCAGCTAAAAAAAAAAAAAAAGCTATTAATCAGTTTCTCAGGCCTAATCCTCCTTAATGGAGGGGGAACAGACATTTGGAACTCCATTAAGGTGTTAGTAACCAAGCTGTGGGATGAGTAGGAGGATGGGGACTGTTCTTTGAACACAAATTGTTCATAGCTTAAATACTACTCCCCCCACCCCCACCAAATAGATGTAGCCACAGAGAAAGGCTGTGGTTTATGTTTTGTGTAAATAAATGAGGCATCTAAGTGGAAGAAATAAAGAAGGCCAAAAACCCAAGGACAGTTAAAAAATAATTTAATATTCTGAAATGCACTTATGGCCTCACTTTGCACAATAAGCCACTTACCTCTGGAGTTTTGTCTGACCATGTAACCTTGTGCATTTCTGTGGTAGGTAGCTTTCCTGTACCAGCTGACCTTTTGTTCTTCCAGTCTCCTGGTATGAACTGTTCCATTTGGTCAAAACAAAAATGTAAAAATGAAGAAAAACAGAACAAAAAGCAGAACTAAGTTGCTTTACTTTTTCTTGCCGATGCTAATGTAAATGTATTGACGTTGAATGATAACTCCCTTCCGGGATAGGTGGTGAATGATGAATGGGAACAGCAGGGCTAGACTGACATCCTCTGAAGGGACTTGGTTGCCAAGGCCATCAAGAAGTCCCTGTGGGTCCCTAGCCACCTTGTCCTTAACCTAGTTATGCTGTGGGCAGGGAGGCATTCACTGCAGATAAGGGCTTTTGAAGCCATTGGTAGGTTGATTTCCATAACATCTAGTGCACAGTTGGCCCCACTGTTCAGTCTTTCCTTGACCTGGTTTGCATACCCCAAAGTCAATCTTCAGGAGATGGGTCTCCCCAGATACCACTGAAACACAGCATTGCATTATGGAACGAAAACCAGACCGAGGTTTGAGTCTTACTTCCATCACTTATTAGCAATGTGATCTTTGTCTGGCAGGGCTGTATTTTCCAAAGATGGCTGCAGCAATATCGTTCATCCTACATGCTCTCCTAGAACCTTGTCATACACTATCAGAAAGTGGAATCTAATTTCCCTCCCCTTGGACCTGCATGGACTTGTGACTATTTCCATAAATAAAATGTGGAAGTAATACTGCAGGACTTCCGAGGTTAGGTTATCACATCCCAAGGTCAAAAGTAAGTAAGCCTTAGAGTGCCAGAGTTGTTACCCATGCGTTCTGGCAGCAGAGCCAGGCTCGTTAGCCATTCTATCTCTCAGTGGTACACGAAAGTTCACTCTTTCTCTACCTCCCAAATCCCCAGTATCTCAGGCTTTCCCCTCCCTCTTCTCCCATTCAGTTCTTCCTTGTCTCAAAGTTTGCTGCCTTCATTCCAGGCTGGAAGTGGCCTGCTCACGGACCACGTGGGGTTCTGTAGTGTGACTACAAGTACTGGAGGCTCTTTGCTCCAGGTCCCCCCTTGCTCTCCTAGGGGGAAGCATAAGGAGTCTCCAGCACGCCCCTTCTCTCACTATGACTCTTTTCTGTGTGAAATTGTGGAGAATTCGGTGAACAAAATTTTACATCTCATGCTGTGGTAAGTTGCAAAAATGACCACACATTCTTCCGTTCCCTGTGTCCACACTCTTGCAATGTTGGTGGATCTTGTCTGTCCATGTGACTTGATTGGGTCAATGGGACAATAGCAATTGTGACATCAAAGGAGACTTCAGAAGTGCCTGCATAATGGGGCTTGCTGCTCCGGGACCTTTCCACTATATGAACAAGCCTCGGCTAGCCTGCTCGAAGTTGAGAGACCACATTGGGGAGAACCTAGGTGCCTCAGCTGAGTGTCGGCCTGGCAGCTGGCTGATGGTGCACAAGCAAGCGCTGTTGTCAGCTGAAGCTGGTATAGATCAGAAAAACTGGCCCGCTGAATCCAATTCAAATGTCCATATTGCAGAATCATGAGCTAAATGGTTATTGATCCACAGCTTTTTGCGAAGGATTCAATGTGTAATAGGTGCTCAATTAATATGAATTTCCTTTTTTCCCTCTCCCTTTCCCCCATAATCTCTCTCTCTCTCTCTCTCTCTCTCCCCTCTCTCTCCCTCCCTCTCT
The DNA here is from genome assembly GCF_001890085.2 of Hipposideros armiger. NCBI lineage: Eukaryota > Metazoa > Chordata > Mammalia > Chiroptera > Hipposideridae > Hipposideros > Hipposideros armiger. Next base: position 2,555,565 of record NW_017731363.1, read on the forward strand.
TAACCTGATAAAGGTACAGCCATTCAGATAAAGCTACAGATTAAACCAGCTCAGGTGGACCTATGGATTTTCATTTATGGTGGGTACTATCTCCTTGACCAGTACAAGTCGTGCTTTGACTGACTGGTTCTTTTCATCTATGGCAGAATGCATTTTCCAAAAATGGCTGTAATATTTCCAGACCTGCATGCTCTGCCAGAACCTTGCCAAGAGGTGGAGTCTGTGTTGTTTCTCCCATGAACAGCGGGTGGCCCTTTGTGACAGCCTCAAGCCTCAACTAATAGACCATACTACTACTTGTGACTAATTAATATGTGACTTCCAAGGCTAGGTCATAAGAGGCAATATAGCCTTTGCCTCGTGCTCATGCTCTCTCTCTCCTCTCTCTATTGGAGAGGCACACACACAGGCACGGTTGGAGTCCTGAGCCACCATATAAGAAGTCTGTCTACCCTGTGGCTGCCATGGTGGAGAAGCCACAGGGAAAGACCACATAGAGCTAGAGCTGCCTGAGGAGCCCCAGCTGTTTGAGTCTCTCCATCCAAGGCACTAGACATTGGACTGGATAAACCTGAAAGATGACCTGGGCCCCAGTCCCTCTCTAACTGCAAACTCATGAATAACTTGACCACCACCTCTTTTGGAGCAACAGGCAACTTTTCCACTATACCATGCAGTGTGCTGTTGACATTTTTTCTTATATATGCAGTACACACTTGAGAGCTCAAGGCTGGTTATGGCCGAGGGTACAGTGGCCATGAGAACCAGTTACTAGGGGACAATATATAGTCAGAACTCAGAGAGATGGAAAATAAGGAAGGGAATGCTGGATTAGTGAAAGTCTGAAATATGATTTTTTGTATTTTTAAATGAAATGTTATTTTGCACCTTTCAAATATTCACACTAACGAAGAAAGACATGTAGCCCAGTGACTGACATCCTAAAGGAATTCAATGTTAAATAATAATAGCTAATCCTGAGTACCTGCTACATACCAGGAGCTGTTATAAGCACTTTTCATGTATTAAATAATTTAATCCTCACAACACCACCATATTGGGAAGTAATATTATTACCTCATTTTTAAAAACATGCCAAAGATCACACAAGTAATAAATGGCAGAAGTGAAATTTGAACCTGGCAGACTGACTCCAGAGTCCATGATTTTAAACACCAAACTACACTGTTTCTCAATAATTATTAAACAAATGTTTCCAAATTAACTTCTAAGAAGAATAACATTTTAAGTAAATGGTTTAAAAGCAAATGTTGACATCTTGGGAGACTGTAATGGCGGCTCTGATTAAAAATGTTCAAAATAATTTCTGAATAGAAAAAATTTTAATCCTCTTTACAAAATTGTGAATGTAAGAATGATGAACCAAGTACTCCATTCTGTGCACAACCAGATGTTGGATTTATTCTTTATCCACTTTTTTAAGTATGAGGAAACCTTTATGCACCTATTAATAATTAACAATAAAAGTGGTATAAAATATGAGTAAATTATACACTTATTAAAAACTCCTCAAAAAAAAACACAACTCCTCAATAAAACGTTTGGAATAAGCATATGAAGAGTAAAGCAATCCCAGTGACCTAAACTTTATTAGACATATGGATCAAATAACACACTTTGGTTTCCAGCCAGCATATGTGCTGTGAGGAAGCTTTCCCTCCAAAACAGTTCCAGGATCTGATCCATTCTCACGACTACCACTGATGCCTGCCTCGTCTAAGCCAGCATCCTCTCTCGCCTGGATTTTGTAATAGCCTCCTAACCAACTTCCTGCTTCCCCTCTTGGCACCCTACAATCCGTCCTCCCCACTGCAGCCAGAGTGACCTTTAAAAGATGAAAATCAGATGGTGTCACTCTTCTGTTTAAAACCCTCCTGTGGTGACTTGCTTCACTTTGCCCACCTCTCTGACTACCTCTGGCCACAGTCTTTCTCTCTCGCAGGGCTGCAGCCACATTGGCTTTTGAGAACACATCTTAGAGGCTTTGACTTTCAATTGCCTCTGCTCTCAGGTCTTCACCTAACTGGCTCCTTTCCCTCATTTTGGTGTCAGCAAAGATGTCACCTCTTCAGAGAGGTCTTCCCTTGACTATCTTTTCTAACTTTGTCACCCATACTCTTTTTCCATCACCTCACTCTGTTTGTTTCCTTTATTGTGCATGTCACAATTTGTATTATCTAGGTCTTTTATTTGTTTTTTTTTCTTAATACTCTGCTCCCCCCTGTGTTAGTTAGTCTGCCTTTTATATGTTTTATTATGGAACAAACTACCCCAAAACTCAGTGACGCAAATGATCACTTACTGAATTACTCATGATTTTGTAGGATGCCAGTACGGTCTAAGCTCAGCTAGGTCATTCTTTGGCTTGGGACAGGCTTGGCTGGACCTGCTCCTGTATCTGCTGTCAGCTGATGGGTCAATGGGGACTGGCTGATTTATAATGGACTTCGTTGGGAAGGCTGGGGCTTAGGGACTTTTTTTTTTTAATCCTTTCACTTTTTTTTTGACACACGTTCTCTCATCCCCTAGCAGGTTAGCTCAGGCTTGTTCACATGGCAGTTGTAGTGGTTCAAGAGCTTGGGAGTGGAAATTTCACAGCTTCTTGAGACCTAAGCTAGGAATCAGTAGTGTCGCTTCTGTTGCATTCCATTGGTCAAACAAGTCACAAGGCCAGCCCAGATTCAAGGGGTGCAGAAATAGACTCCACCTCTTGATGAGAGGAGCTGCAAAGTATGGTGGCCATTATTGCATTTGATCATGCCCCCAACTGGATTGTAGTTCCGTGGGGGCAGGACCTTGGCCCTACTCCACGCACTGGTGTTTGGAAACCACTTCTCAAAAGCCCAGGACTGCACTATATTCTGGTCAATCTCATACTCAGTCCTCACTTTGGTTTAAGTTATTCAAGATGTGGCAATTCTGCCTTTCACATTAACCCACTCTGGAATGCAACCACCAACTGAGAAACTGTCACTTTAGAGAAAAATTACCCAAGCTGGAATGGTGGGAGGGGAGGGGGTAATATGAGAAACTTCAAATTAAAGAGTGAGGCCGAAGATCTGTCAAGTTCTGTAAGATAAAAATCTTCTCGAAAGGGCACATCTGCCAAGATTGCATTTTCACAGGCAGTCCTGACTGGAAACGAGGTCAGCATGAAGCTAGGTGTCCTCCCTCCCAGCCAGACCCGGGGAGAGAGTGGAGGGAACTTGAGGAGAACTAAATTGGATCCCAATAAGTCGGTGCTCTGTATCCTACCTTTAAAAAAAAAAGAAAGAATAAAACCTCTTAAGTTGACGAGAGATGCTGGCAAGGGCAGCCTCATTCCTGCTGTGGACTTGGAATTAGGCTGTGGGGTTCTCCCCTCCTCTCACCTGAAATGTTTCAAAGTGGACTCCATTGAAATATATTCTGTGTTTCAGAAGTCATTAAATCAGTCAGCCCATGGAGATAGTCTCAGAGACACAGAGGAAGAACTGAGGGTTGCTAGTCGGGAGGGGGTGGGGATGAAGGAGAAGGGGAAGGGATGAGACAATACAAATTAGTAATTGTAATATGGCCTCAGGGATAGAAAAAGACAGTCCGAGGAATATAATCAATAATGTTGTAAGTATTTCTTAGGGGGCCAGATGGACCCATGTCCTTTTGGGGAGTCCACTTCATAGTCAATGTAGAGGCCTGACCACCGCATTGTATTTCTGAAACTGATGTTGAATAATACTGTATGTCAACTATCAACTATAATTATATATACATATAACCTCGGGACATGGAGTAGAGTGCGGGAACGGATTCAATGGAATTGTAATAGATAAGCATGATATCGGGGGTGGGAGGGCAGTAGATGGGGGAGGGGGGTTGTTACCTGGTGAGGGTGAAAAGGGTAACTATTGCATTGTTCTGTACACCTGAAACTAACAATAAAAAATAAAAAAAAATAAAAAAAGATACTATTAAAAAAAATCAGTCAGCCCATCGATAGGCGTTTAGAGATGATCTAGTATATTTACAATGCTGTGCTGAATATCTTGGAGTCACCAGAAGTGGGAGGTTCTGCCTTGAGAGAACTTACTAGGGACACAGAGGTTCTGCAGTCGCTGACAGTGGACCTGCCTGCTGGCCGCACTCCCCCTGTGAGGGCAACGAGGCTTCCTCAAGGGAGGACTTGGGGGGCGCAGCTCCATGTCTATTGCAGCTATAATTTAGGAGCAATTCAAATGTGCAGGCATTCTGCTAAGTGCTCCGTGCTATCATGCAATTGAATCATGACGACAACGCTCTCTTGACAGGAGTACAATTAACACCACTATTTTATCAACGGAAACTGAAGCCCAAAGTTACAGGACTAATCCAAGATTTCAACCCACGTTTTCTAACTCTAAGCTAGAACACTGTCCTGGCTTCCCAGTCAAAGATTATCAATAGTAAACATAAACAGCAACATCTGTTCTTACTACAGTGCCAGGCTTTATATGTGTTATTTTCCTCAATCCCCACCAGAACCTTAGGAGGTACTTATTATGTTCATTTCTAGATAGGGGCACTGAGACACAGAGAGATTAAGGTCCTGCCCAAGGTCACAAAGCAGGTCAGGGTAGCCCTAGGTTCCCTCATAGTTTCATGAGCTGATGGTCACCCCACTATACCTTCTTGTTCTGGGTACTGATCTGGTTCAGTGGTAGGACAGCTGCAAGCCACCCACCCATAGTACCTTCAAGACACATTCAATTGGGAATCCTGGCTTTTTCCAAAAAGAACCTTTCCACAGACCCTGATCCCATTCAGAGTGAGCCTGTCATGAATTCCCTTTCTCTTGCTGCCTAAATCCCCTCCCTGCTGGAATCCTTACAAGCCTTCCCTTTGCTCCTTCACGATTGGAGAATGGTTCTGTGGAAATCTGTTCCTTCCCTCTTTGTCTGGCATGATCTCCTCTCCTAAGCAAGCTGCAGGGTCCAGGGTGCACAGCCAAGGAGGGGGAAGGGGACTTTAGAATCCAGGCTGCCGAAGAGGCCCTCCTTAGAAGCTCCTGAGAAAAGATCCTGAGCAGCTGACACAGAGGAATGTGCCCTGGATCCGGCAGCCTCCTGTTGGCGTGATTTCAGACAAATGAAAGCTGACTGCAGAAGAAGGAGGCCAAAGAAACCCAGCCCTTCACACTTCTTGGACCTAACACCCAGCTTCTAAGAAGATTCCAGCTGGAGAGGCTCCAAAAATGACTGCAGCTAACCCTCTCGTTCCACATAGGGTAGGACTGAAACTCAGAACATGGCTGGTACAAGGTTGCAGAGCGTTTTAGTGACAGAGCCCGGCCTGGAGCACTCATCCCTAACTCCCTGTTCCTTCCAACCACCTTACAGCAGGACTTGCAGCCTTCAGTCCTTTGGAGGCCATCTTCACAATTTTTGCCATGTGCTATGCGCTATCCTTGCTGTTAATTGCTTAAGATATTCTTTAAATGCACTCATGTTTGAAACAAATCAAAACTTATCGAAAAGGGAAGATTCAAATTACTAGTTTGTTCAGGTTTTGCTAACAAATGACGCCCAATATAAAATGAACTTATTTTTGCACCCCAGTGGCAGTATGCCTTCCACCTTTTTGGAAACAGGGCCTTAGAGGTAAGCATGAGAAGGAGCTCTGAATTCAAGTTTCTCCTCTGTTACTTACCGGCTGCAATGTCATGGGCGAGTCACTTCACCTTCCTGAGTCTCAGTTTGCTCTTGTGTGAAATGAGGGTGAGTACTAAGCTCTGCCTTTCATTCCTTATAGACAGGTTATGAGAATCAAACATGAGAATATGCTTGAAAGACCTTTACTCATTCAAACAAGCTAAACCAATGGACGTTTTCATTATTACTGTACTTATGAGATTTATTACTTTCCCATTTACAGTAGAAATATTTCTTGAGTTGCTCATCTTCAAAGGGAGGTGGAGGTCTCCTAGTGCTATTTCCATCCTTTTCCTGAAGGTGTCTCTGAGAAAATTCCTATTGCTACATGCTTATCTGTCCTGCGGGGTCTCTCCTCCTCCTTGATACTCAAAGACATGCCCAGCCAGGTGATGAGTGAAGGTTTATTTTCACATAGCTTGGTGAAAAGGCTTTCCTAAACAGAATTGAAGTCTGCAAAGTTAGAAGGGAAAATCTCCTAGGAAAGGCTCAGCTGGCATATCTCTGGACAGGGAAGGGAAAATTCTAGCCTGTAGCTAAGAAATCTGATCCGAATTTCTGGTTGTAAAGTGAAAGGAGGCACCCTGCTCAGTGCTTCAGGGTCAAGGAGACAGTGTGAATGGATGGCTTTGTCAGTATGCATCCCTTGCCGGAACCAGAAACCAGGAGTAAATTTCACCACAGATAACCAATTTTTGCATTTTTTTCTTATCCAGTTTCTGAATGTAAAAATCTCAATAGACTTGTTTGGACTTTTGGATTTTAAATTTGTTGAAGACAGGGTGTGTGTGTGTGTGTGTGTGTGTGTGTGTGTGTGTACACCATTTGCAGCACTTATGTGACAGGCACTAGAGTTTTACAAATATTAACTAATCCTCTCAGCAACCTATGAAACAGGGACTATTAGTAGCCTAATTTTGTAGATGAGGAAACTTAGGCACAGAGAGGTTAAGTGGATTGCCCAAGGTCATGCAGCTAGTAGTGGGTAGATGTGGGGTTTGAACCCATACAATCTAGCCCCAGAACTCCTGCTCTTAACTAGTATACTATGTTTTGAAATATAAGCATATTGAATGCCCAATTTCAACTATCTTTTAAGACCTAATTTCTGAAGTTCCTGCTGCCTGGGACCTCCCCTGAACTCATACAAGAGAAACTTTCTCTTAACTCCAGTTGCACTTTATCTGTACTTCTCTAAAGATATCACTTTCTAGCTTGTATTAGAATGATTTTTATGTCTTATCTTCCTGTGTGTACATATATGTGTGTGCATGTGCGTGTGTGTGTGTGTGTGTTTGTGTTTGCCTTGATAGTCATTAGTGCTCTTGGCCAAATATTTCTAGTGCTCTACTTCTAGTTATATCGTAGAATTGTATTTCTTAGCTCCCTCATAGTGGAATGGGGCTATGTGGCTTGTTCTGATTAAGAATTTGTGAGCAGAATGTATGTGAGTTACTTGGGCTGAGCAGTGAATCTTCTATGAAAAGTGGCGCGATGGTTAAGACCTGGCTTGGGATGCCAGAGGGCCCCGGTTCGGATCCCACATATGAGGGCCAGTGACACTGCCCTCTACAGCTAAGATGCTGAACAACAGTTCAACCTGGAGCTGGGCTGCCGTGAGTCGCCGGCGATGGCAGGTGGGTTACCACGGGCTACCATGTGTAGCCAGCAGCCGCTGTGAGCAGCCGTCCAGAAGCCGGCGACTGATGTGCCTCGCCCGGGAAAAGCGCAATGGTGGTGCCCACTTGGGCCAGTGAAGCAATGTCCTCCACAATTAGACTGAAGAACAAAATGACAGCAACTTGTCTGTTCCCCTTCCTCCAATTCCCCAATAAAAATCTTAAAAAAAAAAAACCAATGCTCTGGAATTCTCCTTTGCTCTGGCACAGTGACAGGCAACATTTCAGGCAGTGGCTGGTCTATCTGCCTGGGTCCCTGAGATGCCATGAAGAGCAGAGCCCTTCTGTCAACCCATAATGGGCATAGACTGTGAGCAAGATTTTACAACATTTTGGTTGTAAAAAATAGTTATTGTTGTGATATTAGGGCTACTTGTCACTATAGCAAAACCTAACCTCCTGACTAATGTAGTTTAGTTTGTCCCCAGTTTTAGTTATTAGTGTGCAATCTGAGAAATGGGCAACAGCTTAAGAACAGCAAGGTGTGGCTTTTGGAAGGAAAATTTTTAACCAGGTATGCGATTCTCCTTAAAATTCATATGTAAAGGCTTCTAGATTGAAAAGGAAGAAATAAAAACCTGTTTCTATTTACAGAAGACATCATTGTCTATGTAGAAAATCCTAAAGAAACTACAAAAAACCCCTCATAGAACTAATAAGTACATGTAACAAGGTCATGGGATACAAGGCAAATATACAATAATTCATTGTATTTCTATATAGCAACAAGAAATAATTGCAATTTAAAATGTAAAAATAATGCTATTTACAACAACACCAAAAAAAGTGAAATATTTCAGTGTAAGTTTAACAACCTATGTGCAGGACCTACATGCTGAAAGCTACAACACAGAAGAAATAAATCAAAGAATATCTAAATAAATGGAAAGATATATTAAGTTCATGGGTCAGAAAACTCAATGTTGTTTAGATGTCAATTCTCCACAAATTGATCTATAGAATCAATGCAATCCTAATAAAAATCCCAGCAGGATATTTTGGTAGATACTGATAAGCCGATTCTAAATTTTACATGGAAATGCAAATGGACTAGAATAGCCAAAACAATTTTGAAAAAGAACAAAGTCAGTGGAATCACACTATGATTTCAAGACTTACCATAAAGCCACATTAATCAAGACAGTGTGGTATTAGTAAAGGATAGAAACATAGATCAATGGAATCAAACAGAGTCCAGAAATGAATCCACTGAAATATAATCAATTGATTTTCATCAAAGTTGCAAAGGCAATTCAATGGAGAATGAGTCTTTTCAGTGAACATGCTGTAACGATTGGCCATCCATATGCAAAAAGATGAACTTTGACTCAACTTTACAACTTATACAAAAATGAACTCAAAATGGATCATAGACATAAATATAAAACTTAAAAATGAACCTGTAAAGCTTCTAGGAAAACATAGGAGGAAATCTTTGTGATGCAAACAGTACTTAGATATGACATGAAAAGCATGATCCATAAAAGAAAAAAAAATCAATAAATTAGACTTTATCAAAATTAAAATTTTCTGTTCTTTGAAACACACTCTTAGGAAAATGAAAAGACAAGCCATAGACTGGGAGAAATTATTTTTAAATCACACTTCTGACAAAGTGCTGGTATCCAAAATATATGCAGAACTCTATAAATTCAGCAGTAAGAAAACAAACATCCCATTTTTCTAAATGGTCAAAGGATTTAATAGACACAGCATCAGAAAGATATGTGGATAGCAAACAAGCACATGAAAAAATGCTCACTTTCATTAGTGATTAGGGAAATGCAAGTTAAAACCACAGTGTGATTCTACTTCACACTTATTACAATGGCTAAATTTTTAAAGAGAAAATACCAAAATGTTGGCAAGGATGTAGAACGTTGTAATTCTTACACATTGCTAGCGGGAAAGCAAAATGGTACAAGCACTTTGGAAAACATTTTGTTAGTGTCTTGCAAAGTTAAACCTACACTGATCAGCAATCCCTTTCATAGGTATTTGCTCAAGAAATGAAAACATATGTTCACACAATAACCTGTACATGAATTTTTGTAGGGCCTTTGTTCATAAATGCCAAAATCTAGGCATAACCCAAATGTCCTTCAACTGGTGAATGGTTAAGCATACTGTGCTACATCCATATATGACTCTGCAATAAAATGGAAGGAACTATTGATACATTCAACATCATGGATGATTCTCAGAGGCCTTATGCTAAGTGACAGAAGTCAGACCAAAAAGGTTACACACCGTACGATTCCATTTATATGACACTGTGGAAAAGGTAAACTATAGGGCTTTACAGGGATGGAGAACAGATCAGCGGCTGACAGGGTTGGGTGGGACAAGGAGTTGGCTACAAAAGGGCACCTTGAGGGAATTTTTTGATGTGATAGAACTGTTCCATGTCTTGATAGTAGTGGTGCTTGCACAACCACGTGGGTTTGTTCAAGCTTATAGAACTTTATATCACAAAGAGTGAATTTTATTACATGCAGATTAGAAATGGATAAATGGAAACAACAAATGCATATGTTATGCAAGTTTGGTACACCCTGATAATTTTTCTTAAATCTTTATCTCTCACTTTGAGTATTTAAATTCCTCTGGAATCAGTGCCTGTCAGAAGTAGGTGTGTGTGTGCGCGCGCATGCGTGCGTGCGTGCGTGTGTGTGTGTGTGTGTGTGTGTGTGTGTGTGTGTGTGTTTCTGTCTGTCTCCCAAACTCAAGTTTCCAAGGGAGCGGAAATCATCCATGCTCAAATAATTCCTCCATCTCCGCCTTGGCATGAGTCACCCTTTTGTTAACAGGAGACAGGAAAAGTCTCTGGAGGCCTTTTAGCATGAAGTGGTTATCCTGCCTGAGACTGCAGTGCCACTGTCTCATCTGGGTTTCTGCTGATTATGCCTACTATTGTAGCACTTTGGTTCTCCCAAATAATCCACTGGGTGGAGCACTCACCTGGCTGTCACACACCCTGGTGTGGGCAGATCAGAGATGAGGAAGAGGGGGATAGGAAAGAAGGGTGGTCTGATCCACTGTCCCCTGAAAGTGAATGGGGGAGCAGCTCTCCCTTGTATATTTTTAAACTTTAAAAATGTTGATAGCATATATATATATATATATATATATATATATATAGTAAAGGGCATAAAGTGTACAAATCTTAAGCATTTGCTTGATGAATTTTTACCTATGTATATACTCAAGTAACCACCTCCCAGATCAAGATATAGAACTATTTTGCAGCACCCTAGATGATGCCTCATGTCCCTTTTCAGTCAGTAACCATCTCCCTTTTCACTCCAGAGATAGGGGGAATCCAGGGGAATTTACATTCTGAATTCTATCACTATAGATGAATTTTGCCTGTTCTGGAACTTCATATAAATGGCATCACACATTATATACTCTTGAGTTTCGCTTCTGTAAGATTCATCCATATTGTATATATCAGTAATTTTTTTCTCTTTTGCTGTTTAGTATTCTATTGCATGAATATTCAACAATATTTATCTATTGTCCCATTGATGAACATTTGGGTTTTTACAGTTTGGGGCTATTATGAATAAATCTGCTATGAACATTTTTGTACGTGTCTTTTGGTGGACATATGCATTCATTTCTCTTGGTCTATGCCTAGGAGTCGGATTGCTGGGCGATGGAAGATGCATGTGTTTAGCTTTCGTAGACATTGCCAAACAGTTTTCCAAAGTGATCGTACATGTTGTATTCCTATCAGCAATGTATGACAGCACCTGTTGCTCTGCACCTTGACAGCACTTGGTATTGTCAGTGTTTCTAGTTTTAGCCATTGTGGTGGTTTCTCATTGTGGTCTTAATTCCTCCCTTGAAATGTACACATGCCCCCTTGCTGTTGCCACAATTTCAGATTTCTGATTGGTTTCAAGGGTGTGAAGTGGAGGTGCCAATTGTAGGTGATGAGCTGGTGGGAGAAGCACTGGCATTAGGAGAGAGGGCTTAGGAATTGCCCCAGTATTGAAGTCCAGAAGAGGATAGCATGTATGTCCCTCTTTTACTGAAGGCTCTCCCCTCAGAGCGCTGGTTCGTTATTGACGGGCACACTCTTAATTCCTCCAGGAGACTGTGCTTGAGTTATGACAGGCAGAATGTGTGCCTCCCCTAGGCAGATGAGCTGACTGGAAGCTTTTTCTGGAAATATGTGAGCTGGCGTGGCATTTCCAATCATTTGTTTTCAGAATGACAATGTGTCAGTTTAACTACTACTCTCCAGATAGTTTGTCAATTGGAAGAGAAATTGGGAAAAGAGCACAAGAAACAACGGAATGTTTATCAAGATGGGGGAAACCAAATTTCACCTTCTTCACTTTTTTATTTGGCTTGTTGATGACCCTCTAAGCACAGGCACCTCTAAAACAGAAATTCATAGAGCACATGAGCTACCAGGCATTTCACTGCCCAGTTCCTCAGGCCTGCCCTGATTTATGGGGGGGGGGGGGGGAAATGGGGAAACCTGGGGATGCATGAACACTTCTAAGTGCTCTCACTGTGGGCTCATTTTGGCCAGCCCAGGCCCTCACCTCGATGCCTGTGCAAGCCCGGGGTGGGGGAAATCATCAAATCAACTAGCGAATAGCACTCATGGGCTTGGGAACTGAAGATCTGAGTATGAATTCTGACTATGCCATTTACCAATTGTGTGACCCTGACATGTTCGTTGGCATTACAGAGCCTCAGTTTCTTAATTTATAAAGATACAAATATTTATCTCACAAGGATATTTTTAGGGGTAATGTTTACTTGGGACAACAGATACAGAGTTACTAACATATATAGTAGGTGCTCAATAAATATTACTGATCTAATAGCCCCAAATTGGAAACAGCTCAGATGTCCTTCAATGGGTGAATGGCTAAACAAGCCATATTATCTACATCACATGGAAAACTACTCAGCAATAGAAAGGATAAAGCTACAGATACACAGAAAACTTAGATTAATCTGCAGAGTATTATGCTGAGTGAAAAAATCCTAGAGGTTATATAATATATGATTTCACTTATATAACATTTTTGAAATAACAAAATTTTAGAAACGGAGACTAGATTAGTGGTTGTCAGGGGCTAGGAATGGGGTGAAGGAGTGAGAGGAAGGTAGATATGGTTATAAAAGGGCACTATGAAGGAATTTTTAGTAATGAAACTGTTCAGTATCTTGACTGGGTGGTGGATACACAGACCTACACATGTGATTAAAAACCATAGAACTAAACACACACACACGTACACACACGTATGCACACACAAGTACTAGTAAAATGGGGAAATCTAATTAAGATCTGTGGATTGTAATCAACATTAATACCCTGGCTCTGATATTATATTATGGTTTGGAAAAGGCTACCATTGGGGGATAAAGAGTTGGCTGGATAAAGCGTTCACAGGAACTCTCTGTATTATATCTTACGACTTTACATAAATCTACGATTATCTCAATCAAAATTTCAATTATAAATATACTGAGGTCTAAGTATTACACATGCCATAGATTATAAGAAGCACTATTTAATAAGCTCAATTTAATAACCTAAGAAAAAAGAAGAAATGCACTACTTCATTAAATCTATTTATAGATTACAGGGTAAATCCTGACTTGAGAAATATTAAAATGTGTGTGGGTGTAAGGGAGGGAGAAATTACAACTTGAATCAAGGAAATAAATAATTTCTAGAGGCTTCTCTACCCTCTCCCCAGCTTCCATCTTCTATTTCTCTTCTTTGTTCCTGCTCTCTCTTTGGGTACCAAAAGCTCTCATTAAGCCTAATTCCGCCCCCTAAAGAAAAAAACCTCTGGAAAAACTAAGTCATACTAAGGTGTTGCTGACTTGATTAATTCATTTTTTGTTTGTTGTTTCTCCCTCATCTCTGCCCATCCCCCATCCCCAATGCACCTTTGAACTCTAGTACAGTAACTTGTATATAGTGCTCATTAAATATTTAGTGAAGCTAATGAAAGCATTTTGAAAGAGAATTGCTGATTATGGTAATTCCTAAGTTAGAGGAATAACTCTCTAATGGCGAAATGTTTAGCACCTTGGCATCTGGTTGGGGAAGATAGTGAGGGATGGGGACGTTTTCTAGTCCTGTTCAAATAGCCCAGCAGAACCTCCTGCTCACTCTAATCTCATCCACATACAAAGCTCATCTTTCCCCAAATATGTGTTCCAAGTTTTAAAAAATTTAGCCTAAAATTGTGAGCATGTACATATTGGTAAATCAAATTGTCATTAACACAAATGTGACTTCTGGTGACTGCTCTAGATCTATCAGATGATTGATGATGAGAACTTTCTCTCCGAAATTGATGATTTTGCTTTTTCTATCCTTGGAAAATACATTAAAAATGGTGTACATGGTGTATTTGAGATAATATTTAAAGATTTCTCCCCCCAGTTTCAAAATTCCCCTCTGGAGAGTGATAATTAACTTGAATTCAGACTTATGCAAAATGCAATAAAAATAACTCAATATTTTAATTATTGGTAAACCAATTTTCATTTTCTTAGAGTGCATATAATTAAAAATGGAAGCTAATACTCCACCAATTCCCATGACTTTATTTTTCAACTTAGCTTAGATATTAGGATAATGTTTTAAAATATTATCCAAATATGGTTTTTCCTTTTTGGTAGGTAGTTTTTATTTTTAAAAAGAAGAATCACTTGCTGTTCTTTTGTTATTAAGATTATGCCATAAGATGGAGGCTGTCCTGGCATGAGGTAGATATAGCATAGGACAAATTAATCATTGCTTAGCTTTAAATTAACTAGATTTTTAAAAAGCCCCGACTAGGATGACAGTATTCTTGAAAGTCAGACTAACGAGGTAAAGAAAAGGGTTTTCTCAGGATTCCCAACGTTGGGCTCTTATAAAATAGAAACCAAAGTTTAGAGGGTTAACCCTGGAAAGGCCAAAGAGTAGAAGGATGAGAACATAGCAGTTCTAGGAGGTAAAGTTGGTCAAAGAGAAAGGAAGACACAAGTGTCCCCTTATCTCCCCGATCCTTCCCACCCTTGAAATAGGGCATGCGGGTAGAAGTAAGTGATGGCGGAAACACCCACATGGGCTTGGGAGAATCTGAAAGCATCAGGATAAATGACCACCACACTAGGCACATCCTGACAAGCAGTTCAGAGGAACCTGCCATTGCATTGTGTTTCATCCCGCATAATGAGAGAGAAATGGAGCAGGGGCTGCCTCATAGTCATGCATACTCCAGAAGGCAGGAGAGAGTTGCTGGACTCCTGACTTGGACATGGAAGCATTGAGAGGGCAGATGTACTCCAGAAGGGATCTTGCAGAATTTGGGGACCTTGAAATGAAGGCAATGGCAAGGGCCACAATCAACAGCAGGGGGCGCCAGCAAAATGCCCAAAAGACCAACCACATTTCAGTGGAGACCAGGGCAGGATGCCAAGTTGTCAGGTGGGCCAAGCCACCTCCAGAGGACAGCAGGAGCACCAAGCCATCTTCCCCCAACCATAAAAATTCACTTAGTTGCCATATTGGGAAAAAGAGGAGGAAGAATCCTTGATAGGGATGCAAAACTGAAAAACTAAGTAACTACCTGAAAGAAACAATTAAAGCAGGAAGAAACTTAGGTGTCTATAATTAGCACCATCAATGGAGATAGGAGCTCAAGAGCAAGGAATAAATTATATTTCTGTACACCACAATTTGTAAGTTTTAAATGTTGGTACTGGTATACTTTTTTAAAAACTACAATTTATTCCAAGAAGAATGGGCAAAGGAGTTGTGGCAAATGCATGGGAGTGAAGAAGAGAGGTTCTGTTTCCGAGGGATACTGCTCATTTTCCTGCTTGGGTGGCTGGTTAGTGTTGCTGACCTTCCTAAGACAGGAAATCAGGAGGAAGAATGAAGATTGGCAAGAGGGGAAGGTACGGCAGTGAGTCTGGGACTGTGATTAGAGATGCTCCTGGGTTAATGAGTTGAAGACGCTGAGGAGGGGCCTTCTTTTGCTCTCCCGGCCTGATAGGACCATCCACTCATTCTGGGGTCTGAGTTTGGCTCAAGAATGTTGACCTGAGCCTATTGTCCCTACAAACCTGGGCTTCACATTCCTCGGGTAGCTTTTCACTGAAAGCTTTTCATTTCTCTCTAAAAGACACTGTCTCAGTTCCCCATGGCTCTATTTAAGAAAGCTTTCCTACTCCCTAGCCTGGTTGTTGTGGTCATCTATTGCTGCATAACAAGTTACCCCAAAACTCAGTGACATAAAACAAGCACTTATTATGCTCATGGATTCTATGGATCAGGAATTTAGACAGGGCACAGCAGAAATGGTGTACCTCTGTTACACAGTGGGCCCTCAGAGGCTGATGGTGACTTGACAGCTGGGGGCCAGAATTATCTGCAGGTTCATTCACTAACACGTCTGGGACCTCAGACAGAACACCCACACGTGACCTCTCTGTGTAGCTTGGGCTTCTTCACAATATGGCAGCTCAGTTTCAAGAATGAGCATCCCAAGAAAGACAGCCAGGTGGAAGATATTTTGCCTTTTCTAGTCTAGTCTTGAAAATCGCATTATCACTTCTGCTGCATTCTATTTGTTGAGACAGTTACAAAGGCCCATCCAGATTCAAGGGGAAGGAATACAGTCCACCTCTGGACAGGGGTGTGGCAAGGTCCTGGAAACGCATATGGAACTAGAAACATTGTTAAGGCAATTTTTGGAAAGTATCATCTGCCTCAGTACAAGACTAGAAGCCATTAGACACCCTTCAACCTATTTCCTCTCTACCCCCTCATTTTACTGGGGTCTTATTTCGTGTTCTTCCCATTTGCAACCTCTTTCAAGAAGATTGTTCTTCTGTCTCTTCAGGGACCACTGCCCGGTATATCCCCCTAATTCGTCCTTCCCTGCTCTAACCTACCCCAGTTCCTTTCCTGTAATAAAAGCTACTTGCACATGCAGGTGTTACCTGGCCCTCCTTACATCCCCCTGTGTGAACTGGGCTTTGGTTGCATAAAGTGTTGATAATCTGGCTACTGTTATTGCTGTGAGTAAGAAGCTGTCCTTCATTTCTGATCCAGGAGTCTTATGTCTTCTACCAGCACCCATAAAACTGTGGCAGGCTAGCTTGTTAGTTTGCAAGCAGGGTGACATCATAGACCCTTTGCACTTTTTGGTACCTACTTTGTGCCAGGTGCTTTCACATACAGTATAGCTAACCTTCACAATACTCCTGTGATGTAGGTATAAATAGCCCCATTTTCTAGGTGACAGAACAGATTTGAAGAGGTTTAGAAACTTGCTCAAGTAAGTGGCAGAGTTTGGATTTGAACCCAGGACAGCCTGTCTACAAAGCTACATTTTACCACAGTTCTACAATCCTGTGGCCATAGCTTCTCTTTGCTTTAGGGGAAGAATGAGCCTTGGTTACTTAATCACTATCCAGTGTCCCAGAGATTGTTCACCTATTGTAAAGGACAAAGCTATTCCAAGAATAGCCTTCTACTTGACTTGTGAAGTCTTTGGAAATTCAGGGCTGTTTGAAACAAAAATTTGACTCCTCACTGTATTTCATTTCTTTGTGGCTTTTTACATATATTTTCTCTGTTATTGCGACGTTCCACATGGAATTCGAGAATCTGGCAGTTGGTAATTTTTCTCAAGGAAAAGAAACATTAAGACATTTGTTCTTTGAAAAATAAATCCGCATGTGTGACATGTATACCCACACATATATACAATGGAGCAATCTATTCAGGATTTATTTTTATATAGAGGACTGCTGTTATGCAAATATACACAGAACCACTCTATGCTTTAAGGACATTTTCTATATGGAGAACCAGGGATGGCAGGAAGGAAAAGGGAACAGAAAGAAAGAGACAGGATTGCATAGACACACAAAACAGATTTGCCTTCCCTACCCTCTTTTAGGTGTCTTTGGGATAAATGTTGTGTGACAGTTTGAAAGCGTATTCAATATTTTAACCCCACCTTTAGAAGTAGAGTTCCAAATGCTAATGAATATCTGTTGTGGCTTCTTGAGGTCCACATTACTGTAATTCCACAACAGCAGCATAGCCCCTTTGTTTAAATAACTGAGTAAAAATAGCAACAGCATCTGAAGTCCTCTAGACCCCAAATCCAGTTTTAAAATCCTCCTAGAATGATTTCCCTCCTGTCATTGGTGATGACAGATCAGATTAACAGCGATGGTATATTTTGCTGTCTGCTACTCCACACTGGAGTATGGGCAGCTTCCAAGGCCCAGGTGTCAGGAAAATAAAAGGAAGATCAGGGACCAATTGGCCTCATACCTAAGCCTTGAACGCAAAAACAACTGCTGAAGCCTCCACATGCTTTCCACCTCCAGCCCATAGACTCAAGTCTGATTTCACCATGTTCACCAGAGGCCCCCCCACCCCCCGTTTAATTAGCATAACTGTGGCTGTGAGAGCACATGGCAAAGATTACGGTTTCCATGACCTCACTGATTCTGGAAAACACTGATATTTCAGAAAATATATGTATTCTTTCCTTCTGGGATTAAGAACAAATCTAATAACACATAGAGGATGCCTCCTCTTGCCATCATCCCCCAAGTACAGAGCCTCTTATTCCCTTTCCCACAACCATACTCAAGAAACCATGTACATGGATTCAGGGTTAAGAGTAGCAGACATGGGCCACTTACCAACACTCTATCCAACAGATGTGGTCCATTGTCTCCTGCATCTCCGTTTTTGCAAAAGACTGTGTAATGCCTCCCCTATGATGTAGAGGACTTGCATACCCTTTCCTTAACAACCCCAGTTGGACAAGTAGGGAAATTCCCCCCCCCCATATACTTCCCCTTTCGGTGAGCTCCCATTTAGCAGACTCTATTGGTTTCCTGTCCATATCCCTTGAACTCTACCATTTCAGCATGCTTCCGTGGACTTCCAAATGGCAGCATCTATATCTCTGTGCCTGATGGCTTTTTCTGGAACAGCGGGGGCCACTATGCTTCCATATGTGGCAGGCTTGAAGTGCCAAGGAATTAACATCCCTGAGAGCAGCCTTCAGCCAATGACTCTTAGCTGTTGGGGTATCAGTACCTCAGCTCCCTTTCCCCTCATGTGAAATACATTTGAGACCTGTGTTTAACACCATTTCCCAGAGCTTCCCCATGGGATCAATTTCCACTTATCTATTGTGGGTAGATGACTCGACAATGTACTCCTTAATGGATGCCTTCCCTTCTCTGAATCACTTTTCCATTCTCCTATTCATGTTCCTAAAACCTCCCACATATCCTACGCACTGAATGCTTGGAGGAACCCAAACTAAGGTACCCTCTAAAAGTTACATAAGGTCATCCGAGAAGCTTCCATTAACTTGGCTGAAAGTGCAAGGAAGCATAGGTTAATGATCCTGATACCCTTTAGAGGCTCCGACAGAGAGGGAAACTTTGGCAAAGAAGTTTCTTTCATATGAACAAATGCATGAGTTTTAGCTTTCCATTGGTCAATTATCCTCAGTACAAGTCAAGCAGCCCTCACTGAGTTTGGTAGTTTTCAACTACTTGCTCACCAGTCTCCTTTACCCACTTTCATCTCTCCCAGTGGATAAAGTCATGATTATTCCTATACGTAATGAGAATAGTCCACTGCCTTTGTATATAAGGGATCTGGGTTTCAATCTCAACCCTCCCAATTGTGGTATAATTGGGCATGTTTTAAAATTCTTTTGAACTCTGGTTTACTTACCTCTAAATTCAGGCAAAAATACCTCTTAGGTATTCAACACATATATATGTTTTTTTGCCCCTATTATATACTGATTTTTTGTTAGCTTCCTGAGGAAGTCATGAATAGTTACAGTTTCTTCTTTCATGACACTCAACATAGATGTGGGTTCTGAAATCAGATGGTTTGCCTTCAAATTCAACTTCCAGCTTGCTCCATGACCTCCCTAAACCTCTGTTTTTCTTTGTAAATTGGGACCGATTTCCTCACAGAGTTATGAGAATTAATATCTACGATCAAGGTAAGTATACAGTACATTGTTCCCGGTATGTAGAACATGTTCAATCAGTGGGTAAGATGTAAGAAGATTGCAATAGTTAATGTTTATTGTTCACCACATTCCAGTCACCACTTAAACATTTGAAATGCATAAACTCATTTTGGTCACCCAAGGACCCTTACAGGAAGACACTATTGTTTGCTGTTTTCATCATCCCCATTTTATAAATAAAGAAATGCAGAAAGGCCAGGTAGCTTGTCAAAAATCACATAGCTAACTTATGGAGTCAGAATTTGAACCCAGCTCATCTGGATGCAGAACCTGTACACTTAACCTTTCCCCTTTACTTCTCAAGGTGTGACTCTTGGAGGGGCTTGTTAGAAATGCATACTCTTGGGCCTACCCTAGACGTACTTAATCAGAATCTGTAGCTTAACAAGATGCTTACATGATTCATATACACATTATGATTGGAGAAGGGCTCCTCTAACCCATGCCAATTGTAGTTTGGTAAGTTAAGGGCTTCGATGGAGCTCTGTCTAAGATGCTATTACAGCAAAAGTCCAGGAAAGCCTGAACTAAAGATAATTAAGTGAAATATAATGCACGTTATCTGAAAGTCATTGGTATACAGGTGCCCAATACACACACACACACACACACACACACACACACACACACACCACAAAAGTGCCACCATCGTGAATGTGAGCCCATAGCAATGACTTGTGAAGGCCTAGCTTCTTCTTCTACCACAGCTGCCTCCACAGATGCCGCTAAAAACTCCTTCTGCTTTTGCCATTGGCCATTAGGCATTATTGCTGACAGCCATGATCCCTCAGCTAGATGATTCAGGAAGGAATGTACACAGGCATAACTGGTTTTTGTTTTCTTCCCTTCTTTGTTGTCATGGTTACTCAGTTCATTTGCATCTAGAAGCTTCTTTCATACTAACCTGAAAACCACTCAGAAGGTCTCCTTCAAGGGGGAGGGGAATCATATATTAAAGGTGAGGCAGAGTCCTATTTTCCAAGGGTCTGAGTGGTGGTTTTAGATGAAGGCACCTCCAAAGTAGAAACAATTTTCTTAAAGATTTTCATTAAAAATATAGCTAACATACAATATTATTTGAGTTTCAGGAGTACACCATAGTTGTTCAACATTTATAGACCCAAAGAAGTGATCACCATGATAAGTCCAGGTACCATCTGACTCCATACTGTGCTATCACAGTATTACTGACTTACATTACCCATGCTGTATGTTACATCCCCATGACTTATTTGTTTTATACCTGGAAATTCGGATCTCTTGTTGCCCTTCAACTCTCCCCCTTTTAAAAATTTTCAATTACAGTTGACATTCAACATTTTAATATTAATTTCAGGGGTACATAGTGGTTAGACATTTACATAATTTAAGAAGTGATCTCTCGACTAGTCTAGTACTCATGTGGCACTATACATAGATATTATCGTATTATTGACTATATTCCCTATGCTAAACTTTACATCCCCATGACTATTTTGTAACAACCAATTTCTACTTCTTAATTCCCTTCACCTTTTTTTACCCTGCCCCCAACCCCTTCCCATGTATCACCCCAACAAATGTAGTACCCACTTTAGCCTGCTCCCCGTATGCATCTGATGCCCCATGAGTCACCATCCCTCTGCTGGAGCCCAAGATGAGTGCCTGTGAGTGAGTGAGTCTCTGTGCGGGCCATTTAAGAGGATGTCTGGGTTTCCCACAGGCGTCCATCTCACCCAGATGTTTGGAATCCCCAATGTTTACACAGTTAGATGTTGTGGGGGCTCCTTTTCCTGGCACTCCAGGATCAGCCTGGAGTGGGGCCGTGGTCCTTCGCTCCTCTGGGGGGAACCTCCATGGCCAAGGTATCCCTCTCTATTTTCAACTGCCACACTGAGGTTTGGGACCAGCCCATTTTGCATCTCTGTCCCTCCTACCAGGCTCTATGTGGCTTCTTCTTTATATCCTTAGTTATAAACCTTCTGTTCAGCTAGACTTCACATGGTTCTCCAAGTTGATTATTCTGTAATTTAGCTGTACTTTTAATGTGTTCATGGAAGGAGGCAGGCACGGTGTTTATCTACTCTGCCATCTTGGATCTCTTCTGGAAACAATTTTCTAAGATGCAGCTCGAAACCACAATTCATCTGGAGACCTCCTCTTCAGATCTAGGGTTGGAGCTCTGTATCTTGCACATGTGTATGTTTCAGTGGCAGAGAATGTGTCCTGAAGCAGAAAAGAAGTCATTATTGGAATTTGACTCAGTGCAGAGACTACAGGGAGAAGGTACATTTCCCAAGGCAATTTCATTCTTCTAGTTGCTCAGAGAAAAAGTTAACTCATTAGGCTTTTATCCCTGATTATGTCAATCACAAAGGAAACTCAAGATTCCTTGGTCACCCCTCACTTACTTACCATAGTCCCTTGATGACTTCATGCATCCTCGTTTCAGTCATCTATTATATCCAAACCACTCAAAATCTTAATGGCTTAAAACACCATTTTATTGTTTCACATGATTCATTGGGTTAAATGGGTTAAACTGGATGTTTCCTCTGCTCATGATGTCAGCTGGGGTAGCAGTCATTTGGCGGCTTGATTGCACTAGAATATCCAATGTGGCTTGTTCACATGGCTGGTAATTGATGCAGGCTTTTGGCAGAAAGTTCCAGTGGGCAGTTGACCAGAGCTCCTTGAGTCCCCTCTGTGTAGCCTCTCCACATGGCTTGGAATTCTCACAGGATAGTGGCTGAATCCCAAAGGAGGTAGTCCAAGGAATGAAGTACTCTATTGGCCAATGAACAGCACTGAATCAAGGGGAGGGGAAATAGGCTCTCCACCTCTTGAGGAATATACAGGGACAGCAGGGCTTGCTGGGGAACACTTGGAGACTAGCTTACACACACCCCTTCCTGACCTTTTTTCCCACCTTTCCTCAACTACTTAAATGTTTCTCCTATGCCCTTTGGAATTCTTATTTAGTCATCAACAGAGTTCCCTCTATCCTAAATCTCTTCTTTGAATTTTTTTTCATCTTCTTGCTCTATATGAACACTGACTCTCTCTTGAGGACATAGCTTTTCCTGCCACCCTGTCAGGCGGTGTCTGTTTTCTCTCCCATATTCCTCATATCCCTGGACTGGAAGGTAGAGTGGGTATCTTTCCTTGAGATTTATTTCTAGTTTCCTAGACCATTCTCTCTTATTCCTTACTAATACCACCCCTGTCTCCATGTTTGAATAGTCATTGGACTATAGCACCCACAACTCCCCCTGATTGTGGTCACCTGCCAACCTTGTGTCATTCTTCCTCTTTCCTCCAAGACTTTAGATCTGCTCATTGACACTCTCTCTAGTATTGCTCCTGCAATGATTCTTGGGGATTTCCATACCCTGTCAATACATTTCCAATATTCTGCCTCTCTGTACTTTGATTTTTCTTCTTCCAGTGATTTTTGTCTATCTCCCCCTCAGCCACACCCTGCAGTTATTTCCAATTCTTTTGTCTCCTTCATAATCTCTGTTCTCCCAAAGCACCAAATCCAAGCAGTTGTTTTGATTGTATAAAATGTAGAGCTGGGGCATTACAGGATGGGTATAATGCTCTTAATGCCTCTTGCACAAATAGCAGGATGGCTTTACCCCATTTATTCAAAACTGCTTAAGAGTGATGAGCAAGCACACACCAATAGCGTGCTCAACACTGGCATGAAGAGACCTGCAAAATCCACTGAGGCATAACATATTGTGGGGCACAATGCAATGGGAATCATGCTGCATTCAGAGTCTAAAGGGCTGGGTTTGAGACCTAGCTTTGTTTCTTGGGCATTGTGGTTCATTTGGGCAATTCACCTAATTCCTATGAGCACCAGTTTCCTTGTATAAAAGCACTGTAAGAAATTCAGCTGAGTCTACCTCATAGGGTTGTTTTGAGGATTAAATGTGATGTTCATTTGTAAACTGTAAAGGACCTTACAATGTGATTTCTTTATGTAAACGTGTGCCAGAATTTGGTCTGAAGGATGGTGTGATAACCAGAGTTGCAACAAGTATGCTCCTATTTTCAGAAAAAATAATGGTGTATTTAAAAGTTTTCCCAGAGAGAGTTAGTTGTTGGAGAGAGTTTGGTTCTGATACATTGAGATACCTGTTCATAATGTGCAGCATTGCCACTTCTATTTATTTGAGGGAAGCTCATTTTATGACAGAGAGCCATCGTTAGAGATTTATTATATATTTTTTCAACAAAGATTTATTAAGGGTTGCTATGTGTCAGGCACTGTGCTAGGTGCTGGGGATAAACTGATGGGCAGAAATAGACATGGTGCCTACCCTCATGGAACTTTCAACCGGGGTAATCGACAATCACACAACTGTGACAAAAACTGGATAGAAGAGGTGCTCAATCTTGGAGGGCCTACACTAGGGAGATCTGACCGAGTCAGAATGTTGAGAAGGTTTGCCTGAGGAGCTAAGATCTGAAGGAAATAGGAGTCAATTAGATGAAGACGAGAGGTATAGCATTGTCCCATTGCTGTTGTAATAAATTACCACAAACTGAGTGACTTAAAACAACACACAGTTATTATTTTATAGTTCTGGAGGTCAGAAGTCCTAAAACCAAGGTGTCAGAAGGACTCATTCCATCTGAGGGCTCTAGGGGAGAATCCATTTCCTTGCCTCTTCCAGCTTCTAGAGGCCACCTACATTCCTTGGCTCTTGTCCCCTTTCTTCACCTTCAAAGCCAGCAGCACAGCATCTTCAAATATCTTTACTCTATAATCTCTGCTTTCATCATCAGATCTTCTCTGACTCTGGCCTCCTGCCTCCCTCTTTCCCTTATAAGGACCCCTGTGATTACAGTGGGCCCACCAGGATAACCCAGGAGATTCTCCCCATTTTGTGATCCTTATCTTAATCACATCTACAAAGTCCCTTTTGCTGTATAAATTAACATATTCATGGATTCTGGAGCTAAGATGTGGACATCTTTGGGGGCTGATATTCTGTCTACTATAAGCTCATTCAAGGTGGAGCAAACAACACTTGCAAAAACCCTGGGATTAGACAGAACCTCTCAAATAGAAGGGACTAAAGTCAGTATAGCTAGAGTCCAGAAGCTATTGAGTGGGAGGGACATGAAGAGGCTAGAGAGGCAAGCAGGGACTAGACCATATAAGACCTTTTAGATCATGTCAAATAATTTTGCCTCAATCTCCAAAGCCATGAGAAAACATTGATAGGCTTTAAGCAGAGGAGTTGGTGTGCTCATACTTACACTTTGAGAAGATAATTCTGCTGTAGGGTGTAGTGAGTGGATGGGAGGGGCTCGTAATTGAGTTGACAATGATGATAGCTTGTACTAGCTATAAACGGAGAGAAGTGGGAAGATGGGAGATGTAGGGGGAAACTCAATAGGACTTGGTAATGCTTGGTCATGAGGCTCCAGTGAGAGGGGGAACTGAGGGTGCCAAGAATAACCAGCTTCAGCCCTGCACTCAAAGTAGTGAATGGTCCACAGTGGCTAAAGCTTTTATGAAGTCAATTCAGAGGAGCACAGAAAACTGTCTATTGGATTTAATGATGGTGCAACTCACTGGGATAGGAAACAGAGCATGAACAAGGACTAGGCTTGTTTTGGACACTCATGAGTTTGATTTGGAATTGCTGGCTTTGGGGTGCCCTTGAGCCACCTACGAGGAGGTGTTAGGTAGGTCATTTTTAGCGGTCTGGAGCTCAGAGGACAGGCCTAAGGAAGAAATTTGTGAGCCATCATCATATAAATGTCTGAGTTACAGGTGTGGATGAGATTTTTTTTAATTAAAGTTTATTGGGATGACAACTGTTAGCAAAGTTACATAGGTTTCAGGTGTACAATTCTGTAATACATCATCTATACATCACATTGTGTGCTCACCACCCAGAGTCAGTTCTCTTTCCATCACCATATATTTGATCCCTGCCCCCTTTTTTTGGGAAAGTGGGAAGGGGAGATGGTCAAGAGCCAAGGATTGAGGGAATTCCCAAATCTAATAGTTCGGTATAGGAGGAAAAACCTACCCAGGATACACAGGACCCAGAAAAGTAGGAAGAAAACCAGGAGGGTGCTGTGTCATTGAAACCAAGGGAAGTGAAGGTTTTTCAAAGTAGTGAGTGGTCCACAGTGGCTAAAGCTTTTATGAAGTCAATTCAGAGGAGCACAGAAAACTGTCAATTGGTTTAATGACATTATCCAGTAAATTCCTCAAAAGTGTAGAACTGCCTAAGCCCATGTATATTTTCTCATTTTTTGAGATGAAGAAAACTGAGTCACACTAAGAGAAAATAAATTAACCAAGACTAAATCACAGAAACCTGAACTGGATGGGACCAGTTTCTGATTTGGGGACTCAATCACCTGGTTCCTGTAACCCCATGCTGAACTCACAGCCCTTTCCCTTTCTTCCTCAAGGTCTGAAGGAGTTACAAGAAGTGCAGCACTTTATACACAGTTGGTGCTCAATAAATATTTGTTAATTGATTACATATTTACAATATTACATATTTACAATAAACATTTGTTGATTGATGAGCAACCCATATGCATCTTCCTGACATATTCATCTTACCCACAGGAATTAGCAGTATCCTACCCATGTACTGCCAGGTTCTGATTCATAATCCAACAAAACTTCCGTCCTATTCATGGAAGTGTGCTTTTTAAAAACCACAATAGCTGTTATATTCTTACATGCCTGAGAGATTGTTTAGCTATTGTGTGCTCTTGGTCATTTCCTTCTTATGTGTAAAAATGTTTGGGAACAGTTCTTTGCGTAGACAAAAATGAAAAGTATGTTTTTAATGGAAGAAGATGTTTTCACTGTGGGAGAGATGGCAGACAAGGCACCACAAGTTTGGGCTTCCAGCCTGGCTATGAGAAATCACCATGAACCAGCTTCCTGCCAATTGTCTTTTCTTTTTGAAAAACGGGCCCAGAGCAATTGCTGCAACTGAAGGCAACAAAGAGAAGTTATGAAAAGAAAATGAAGCTCTGTGTTTGTGTGTGTGAATAATTTGGTATTTTAAGAATGAAGCATATAGACCAACATTTTCACTCCTATACTCAACAAAACCGCATGCACATGTGGATGAGTTGTGTACAAAAATGTTCATAGCAGCACTATTGCCAAGAGCCCCAACTGAAATAAAAAGCCCCACATGCTCATTGTGTCTGTTAGCTCTTGCTGTATAACAAACAACTTAAAAACTGAGCAGTTAAAACAACAACCCATGATTTCACAGGTCAGCAATTTGGACTGGTCCCAGCTGGGTGGTTTTACTGGTCTGAGCTAATTGAGATCAGCTGAGCCTGGCCCAGGCAAGAGAAGAGCTGTTGAGCAGAAGGTAACTAAATACTAGTTGTTGCTATAAGTCGCTACATTTTAGGTGATTTGCTATGCTGCAATAGATAAGTGATAAAAGCTACCTCAGTTTATAGTCTTAAAGAGCATAGGCAAATTTCTCAAGTTCCTGGAATAAAAGATGTAGCAGGCCAGCCAAGTGGCTCAGTTGGTTAAGAGCTCACTCAGGAGTGTGAGCTCTGAGCAACAGGGTTGCCAGTTCGATTCCCTGCACGAGCTGAGCTGCCGCTGAGTTGCCAACAGGTGGCAGGATGGCTCAGCTAAAAAAAAAAAAGATGTAGTGATTATTTCCCCCTACTTTCCCTTATCCTTTGCTTAAAGAGAGGCCCATGTTCTGGAAAACAGCAATGGTGGAAACTGCTGAAATGATCCTTAGTGAATGTAGTTCTGGGCTCCTCTAAAATCGAATTCTTTTCATAAATGCAGTATGCTGCCAATTTGTACAAACAAGCACCTGGGGCTTTATACAAATCTCTAAAACAGGGTTTCTCTCCCTCAGCACTGCTGGCACTGTGGACTGGATAACTCTTTGTTGTTTTCTGCATTGAAGGATGTTGAGCAGCGTCCCTTGTTTCTATTCACTAGATGCCAGTAGCACTCTCTCCTCCAGTTGTGACTAAATGTCTCCAGACACTTCCAGATGTCCCCTGGGGGCATAGTTGCTTCTGGCTGAAAACCACTGTTCTAGAAAAACTGTCCAGGAAACATCAACTTGGGTACCACTATGAAAACCAAGGAGGGTGATGATGAATGGGTGACAGTGAAGCAAGTGGAGAGATAGGGAGAAGAGAGGTGAGTGCTTATTCAGCCCCAATTATGCACATGGCTAAGTCATGAAAGTCTCACAACAGTATTGTGAAGAAGTTGCCATCACTTCATCATATAGATGAGGAGCAAGAGGCTTCGGGAACATCAGTAATATGTGACTATTAAGAGGTGCTTCTGGTAATTCAATCCAGGTCTGCCTGACTTCAATACCCATGCCCTTTTCCACATAGAGCCAGGGCTTCCTTACACTTAGGCCAGGAAAAGTCAGAGATGTGCAGAACGAGCTGCTGATATGGCTGCTGGTCCCAAGGCGGGGACACAGGCTCTTTTCTAGTGAGCTCAAAAGTTGGTACCCAAGGTCTGGTGAGTGACTGTGGGAGGGCAACCCTCAGGCAGGGTAACAAAACAGGACACCACTCATCATCACAACTTTAGGTCACAAATCTCCTCTAGGCCTAGGTAGGACATGGCGACTATCAGTTTAGGGTAGGAAGAGTATGGGCAATTGAAGCCTACCAATAATGCCCATAGCTCATTTTACTCTGTAGTTCTCTTTAAAATATTTTTTAATGATTTTTTTAATCTTTAAAAAATTAATTTAATGACTACTTTAACAGACAATGCACGCACATAGTACAAAATTCAAAAGATACAAAAGAGTAAACAATAAAGGATAAATTTCCCTCCTATCTTTATCTGCAAGGTCCTTATTTCCCATCCTAGAAGGCAACCACTGTTATCATCACTTTGTCTGTCCTTCCAGGGATACTCTATAGGCAGTCTAGGAAATACATATATGCATTTTTCCATCAATAGCAGCATAATATACACATTATTGAGCACCATGACTCTCTGTGTGTGTGCATGTATGTGTGTGTGTGTGTGTATGTTGGTACATATATATGTATATGTATACAGATACATAGATGTCTGTCTATCTATCTGTCTACCTTGGAGCACTTTTCATATCGGTACATTAAGATCTGCCTCATTCTTTTTAATGGTTGCCCAGGATTGCGTATTAGGAATAGGGCCAAATTTGGTACTCTAGTGTTCTAGTGATGGGCATTGAAATTGTGTCCACTCTGTTGCTATTACAAACAAAGCCACAACGAATAGCTCTGTACACACATTTTTTTCCCCACATGGGTAAGTATATCTGTTTGTATTTCATAACCTTTCATTTCCTCCTTCTTCCTGCCGTGTTGGTACTAAGATCAATATAACTTCAGAAACAAGGGAAAGAAATAGAGCATCTGAACAAAATATCAAATATACGATTAACCTTGATAAATCAAGCTCCAGAAGTAAAAATAGAAAAGAGAGTGATCACTTATGGCAAGTTAAATATTATGTCACTTGTCTTCTCAGGCCCCAGATTCCTCATCTAGAATCTGCTCGAGCTGGATGGGACCACAGATGTTCTTTAGTGAACTCCTCCCCCATGTTTTTACAAATGAAGACATTGGGATCCTAAGATTCTTGTAAATGGCGGAGCTCAGTTAGATTGAAATCTAGGTCTTCCAAGTTCCAGTTCTATTATCTTTCCAACACACTATCACAATGTACTTCCCAACCCTAATATTTTGAAACTGAGAAAAAAAATTGTTATTTAAAACCCAAACTGACTATCCCCATCTGCCTTCTAAAGTGGTGGCATAGGGCCGGCCGAGTGGCACGTTGGTTAAGAACTGGCTTGGGATGCCAGAGGGCCCCGGTTCGGATCCCACATATGAGGGCCAGTGACACTGCCCTCCACAGCTAAGATGCTGAACAACAGCTCAACCTGGAGCTGGGCTGCCGTGAGTCACCGGCGACGGCGTAGCCTGCAGCCCCTGTGGCAGTGGGTTGCCATGGGCTACCGTATGTAGCCAGCAGCCGCACGGAGCGGCCGTCTGGAAGCCGGCGACTGATCTGCCTCGCCCGGGAAGAGCACAATGATCACAATACCAACATGGGCCAGTGAAGTGACATCCTCCACAACTAGACTGAAGAACAAAAGGACAGCAACTTGTCTGTTCCCCTTCCCCCAATGCCCCAGCACTGTTCCCATCCCCCCAATTCCCCAATAAAAAAAAATCTTAAAAAAAAGATTATTAAAGTGGTGGCATAATTTGTAGCAATGAAGAACTAAATTTCTGGTCCCTCTTATCAGGAGGACTGTGAAGTGAGGGAGAAGGCAAGGATGGATATTTCAAAACCTCTCCCAATGGAGTATTTGGCCTATTTTGTAACAAAATATAGAACAATGGGATGCAGAAGTGGCTGCCCACCTAGGTAGAGGTGCAAAGACCTTGCATAATATTGTGAAAGGAATGAGAATAAATTTCAGGGGGATCCAAACTGGGTAAGCAAGGACTTTTAGAAGTCAAGCAGCATGGCTAACCAACATGGAGGGGTGGCCTAAATATTTTATAGAGATAAAGATGTTTAATGGTCAATTTAAGTTGTTTGGTCTCGTTGTGGTATAAATTCAAACCTTAAGTAAAGTTGGCTCCACACACAAATGTCTCTGGTGAATGGTTCTCTATGGAATCCAAGAGAAGAAAGATGAGTTCTACCTACAAGTTAGGCCAGAGCAGAGATTGAAGAACAGCAATGAGAGGAATGATAATCAGGAAGATACTGAGACCTGTGGGAATGGGAGCTTAGAGCCAAGAGATGATCAGGGTAAAAAGCAGCCTCCCATCAAAATGTGAGAGTGCGGGGCCGGCCGAGTGGCTCAGTTGGTTAAGAGCTCACTCAAGAGTGCGAGTTCTGAGCAACAGGGTTGCCGGTTCGATTCACAGCCCGAGTTGAGCTGCTGCTGAGCTGCCAACAGGTGGCAGGATGGCTCACCTAAAAAAAAAATGTATGGGCGCTTAGACACTGAAAATCACCATACCAAGGGAAACATCATTACTATTATTTAATCTGTCTTTTAATGACTAAGCATTGAGTATGACGTCATTGAGGGATGTTTTGGTTGCATGTAATACAAATCACAACTAACGCTGTTTTAAATACTAACTTTCCCTAACAAGAACACCAAGGGCAGAAGTTCTAGGATTGTATCAGCAGCTCTACCATGTCAGGGTGCTGGGTTGGCATTGTGAGGTTCTCTTGTTATTTTCTCCCTCAAGTTCACATGAAGGCTGCCATAGCTCTATGTAAGCCAGTCTTTAAAATACCTTAAAATTCAGGGTAAGAAGAGAGGGAAGGGAGAAATGTGTTCTTGTAATGGGGAGAAGAGTCTTTCCTTGGAGTCCCCCAGGAGACTTTACTTCTCTTTGGCCAGAGCTGCCTCTCATCTCCATCTCTAGCTACAAGGTGGGCTGAGAAGTAAGTAGGCCAATCTCACACTGAATTACTTTAATTCATTCTTGAAAGCCCTGCCACTATGTAGAAAGCTGTTATTTTTTTTAATTCCATTAATTTTAAATGGAAAAATTACAAGATGTTCTGTCCCAGTTGAAGATACCCAAATAATTTTCACAGATAAGAAAACGTGTCAAGTGAACAAATAAACAAGTTTATATAAGAAATTAAGAACAATTTGAGAGTGAAAGTAAATAAGTCATCTGTACACAAAATGTAATATGGAAAAGGTGGACAGGATAGGGATGGTGGAAAAGAGTGAGGGGAGTCATTATTTAGAAGATAAATTGTTGTGTCAACACCATTTGTTTCACCAGGCTTCCAACTGTGGAGAGGGAGGGGTTCATGGTTATTTTGTATTCTAGCTGCACTTAAATATAAAGATATAGTCTAGATATCACCTTTAGGACAAAATAAAAGATAAACATGAAACACGAAATTGCACATGCACAAAGACTAAAGAGATGTAGGTGATACCTCTTCATCCATCTCACTTGGTATCCATATGCAAAGCAGAACATTTTGGGCTCATTCAAACATGATGCTCAATTCAAATTCGTTCCATATGATATGCTCTGACTAGTAAATGTATGTCGAGTAAAATTGGTGAGCGTGACTTAGCCTGAAACTGAAATGATGTCATATCATTTCTTATTTGCTGAGTGTGTTTTGGGGGTGAAAAAGTCAATATATTGGGAAAAAGGCAGTCATTGTTCAAAAAGTGGTACAACTTTTCAAGAGCCATTATGACAAAAAGTCGTTAACTGAACAATCGTTATATGAGGTAAGTCTACCTGGAAAGGGGGAATGGAATTGTCTCAATTGGTTTCTCATGTATCATAGTCAACCTTTAAGCCTGGGCACATTGCCAACCTAAACTAAATTAGAGTGAGTGTCTCTTCTCACAGAGAAGGGGCGTGGTTGTTAGATAGGTCACTATGTATGTCTGCCATAAGATACCTGTTCCCTTCCACATTGCTTGGAAAATGTGCATTATGCAAAGAGTTAACTGAGAGTTGGTAATTCAACTTATATATAATTTTAATCAGAGTTAGTAGGTCATTATGGTTCTTAGCAATATTTCACCAGCAACTAATTGATGGCCAGTTGTTGGTGCAAAGAGCCTTCAGTATCAAAGAGGCAATAGCCACCCTCCACACTGCAGAAAATGGAGCATTTGTCACTTGCATTGAAATCTGAAGAACTATTTGCAGCTTTGTTCCTTTAGCTATCCAAAGTGGCATGCTCCACCCTGCTTAGTAGGCCTGGTGAGGGCTCCAGTGACCATTTCTTGGTACCATTTATCATTGATATAAAGCATACCCTGAATCACTTTCCAGATGATCAAACTTGGAAATTTTCCTTGGACTTGCTGACTTTCAAATTGAATTATTGATTCAATGACCCTTTACTGAGCATCTGTTGTGGGTTAGGCATGTTTCTTGGTCCTGTGGAAAATTCAGAGACAAATCAGACATGACCCTTCCTTCAAGGGGCTTGCAGTTTAGTACAGGTGATAAGACATAGATAACAATGGTAAAAGGTAGAAAGTAGTATCTGTACCATAGAAATGGGACAGAGAAATGTTTCTGGAAAAAAAATTGAGGAATATTTATCAATATCCTTCAAATTTTCATATCTCTTGATCTATTCAATAGTAATTTGAATACATTTAACCTAGAGATCCTTGGACCCATAGGAAATCCACATGTGAGATTCAGATGAATTTCCTTAAAGTGTATACAAAAGTATGGTTACATGTTTGATTGCTTTCTTCTCTGGAGAGGTTCCTTAATTTTATCTAATTCTTAAATAAAAGCACTGTTTAATTCACTACAATACTCCCACTTCAAGAAACCTATCATAAGGAAATGGAATATAAACAAAGATTTATTATTAAGGATATTTATCACAGCGTTATGTATAATAGTATAAAACTAGAAACAACCCAAATATTGAACAACTGAGAATTAGTTGAGTACATCTGCACAATAGAATTTATGTTCCTGTTAAAATGAGACATCAAAAAATTAACGACATGATGGAGAAAGACAAATACCATATGATTTCACTTATATGTGGAATCTAAAAAGCTGAATGAACAAGCAAAGCAAACGGAAATGGTCTCAGAGCTATAGAGGAACAACTGATGGCTGCTAGCTGGGAGCGGGGTGGGGATGAGGGAGAAGGGGAAGGGGTTAGACAGCATAAATAGGTAACTACAATATTGCCACAGGGATATGAGAGACAGTTCGAGGAATATAATTAATAATGTTGTAAATATTTTGTAGGGTGTCAGATGGTCACATGTCTTGCTAGGGAGACCACATCATGGATGGGGTAGAGGCTTGATCACTGCACTGTACACCTGAAGCTGATGTTGTATAATATTGTATGTCAACTATAAGTGAAATATATATATATATATATATATATATAGTCATGGGACGTGGAGTATAGTGTGGGAGTGGAGTCAAGGGAATTGTAAAAGATATGTATGATATTGGAGGGGAAGTGGGGCAGCAGATTGGGGGAGGGGAGTTGTCACTTCGAGGAGTAAAAAGTATAACTATTGCACTGTGTTGTACAGCTGAAACTAATTTTAAAAAGTGTGTATTTCCCAATAAAATAAAATAAAAATTAATGACATGAAAATAGGCTCATGATAAAATGTTAAGTAAAAAAAAAGCACCCATGTTATGCTTTCAATTGTGTTTTTAAAAATCATCAAAAAAGCTAAAGGGATAACACAGGAAAATGTTAACAATGATTATCTCTGTGTGTTGTGGGACTAAGTGATTTTTTTTCTTTAATTTTTTCCATAGTTCTCAACTTTTCTGTAATAAGTATTGATCACTTCACAAATGAGAAAAGTTAGTTAGGTATAAGCCAGCACAGATGAAGTATCATGGCAGTTCTTCAGTGAGATCCCTTTTACTTGGGAATTCAGAGAAGCCTCTTAGAGGAAGTGGCCTTTGAGCATAGCTTCGAATCATGGCCACAGTCTTGACTTTCGGAGGGGTTTGGCGAGGGCAATGAAGGGGAGTGTTTGAAGATGGCAAGAGTTGAAGGAGGGAGCTCCATGCAGAAGGTGAGATGTGGTGGTGACCTAATCACTCTCTTCAGAAATCCTGGAGCATGGAGGGCTGGCCCACATTCAGGCAAATAGCAATGTTGGACCCCTGAGATGTGGCCTCTACTGTCCAGATACCTTTCCCACTCCATGATAGACGGTTCAGTGGGGGTTTACACTGGATAAATTATGGAAGGACAGAGGTAATCAAAAGTTTGGGAGGTGGACTTTTTTGGGGGGATTAGCCAAAAATTCTGAGTGAGATTGGAAGACTTGGGGAAGAGTGGTGAGAAAGCAATATATATATATATATATATATATATATATATATATATATCTTTGTGACTTAAATTGTTCTAAAGCCAGATGTCTTAGTGTGAAGCTTTACTTTTTAATCCCTTATATACCCAGAGAAAAACAAAAGCTAGTAACAGACTGATTAATGCCATATGGTGTAAGATTGCACTGCATAATGTTTATTAGTACAACTTACTATTCTACACTAGTTTTAACAAGACAATATCTTTTAAGGAACTAATTATGCATTTTGACTCATTAATTCATTTGGGGGATAACACTTAAGAAATTGACTCAAAAAGGAAAAAGTAGCTATTTGTATAAAGTAACTGTTTTTATAATAGGGGAAAAATATTAGAAATCCGCTTGCATAAGAGCTCAAGGGTGCTTAAATATTAAAGAAAAGAAGTATACTATTGCCATGAAAATTATCAATTTATAGGTTTGATAGTTATATGGATACATCAATACAAGTTAGAAAAAAGAACAGAAAACTAGTATCTATATTTGTTATATAATATATAGATAGGTCTAATACAATATGGGGTCCTGGTCTTAAGAAAACTGGCTGCTATAAGGTTTAGAGGAGTTGGGAGTCTGTGCTGGATGGTTTTATTTTGACAAGTATCTATCCCCATTTCTTTATATGATCTCTCTACTGAGGGGCTGGGAGCCTAGGCGCTGCATCTCCTAGAAACCCTTGCCAGCCAGCTTCCAAGATAGTTCTCTGTTGAGAGGCCCCTTTGCAAGGTTCCTATAGCAGAAGAGAAGCAGACCCTTATAACAGCAACAAGAAGGTGTGTGGACTTTTTCACACAATAGATGTAAAGTTTTCCAGCAGCTTCTAGGCATTCTCTTGTAAATAACCCATTTCAGTGCGGAAGGTAGGCAGCTGAGACCACTAATGGCATCTGAGACCATTAATGGCAGCTTTCTAGAGTTCCTGCAACTTCTTGGTTTCTTAAAAGCTAGGGGCAGGCTTTCCTGACCTTCATTTCCTGAGCCCTTTCAATGGTTTTGTAAGTATTTTATTTTCTGAATTAAATCTTTTTCTTCTTGGAATACCTAGAGTGGTTTCTGATTTCCTGGCCAAACTCTGACTGATATAGGGTCTTTATAATCTGTTTGTTTGCTTTCCATTATAAAGTTGGTTAAACAGTTGAAGTATATGTCCAACCATTACCTAGATAAATTATACAATACCTCTTCCACCCACATCACCATTGCTTTTGTAATCTGCAGCATATGCTCCTTACACAAAATGATAGGATTAGATCAACAGACGCTGTCATAAAAGTATGAAAGTGAAAAAAATCTTATCACTTCTAAATACTTATTGTTTAGCTTGAAAATATAATCAGTGTTTGTGTGTTTGTGTGTGTGTGTGTGTGTGTGTGTGTGTATTTTAAAGGGGATTACATGGATCAGTTTAGAAGTTGATGGGAAAACTTTCTATTTCTATCAAATGAATAAGTCAAGATTGGGACTATTTATTTATTTGACTAGACATGATCAACATTGCTTTGGCAAAAAATAGTACTTAGACTCTGTACTAGCATGCATAGTTACCAAAAGAACACAGTATGTATGTGTATATACATAATTTGTGTATGTATATACATATATATCAAATATACATATGTGTGTGATTTTGTTCTTGTAGAGATATGGAAATGTAATTGAAACAATACCCTCTGGCAACTTTAAACACTTCACATCTTTTCCTTTGTTTCCTCCAAACCATTTCATTTTACCACAGGAAAAACATGAAACATGGAGTCGAACCAAGCCTGTAACACTGCCAGCCAGATGCAAGAGAGTCCTTGTAGGGGCTGCTATCTGGAACGGCAACAGGGGTGTGGTAAATTGCTTGCAAAAAATGGCCACAAGAACTCCTGCCCTCTCTGCATGCATACCCCTTTGAAATGTGACTTTGCAGCAGTTCCCATCAAGATGTGGAATCTATTTCTCTACCCCTTGATTCTAGGCTTGACCATGTGACTGCTTTGACGAGTGGGGTATTAGAAAACATGATGGAAGCAGAGACTTGAGAAATGCTTCTGCACTGGGCTTGTCTCTTGGTGCTCCTGGGAAACCTGTGGACCCTGTCCAGTAAATAAGCATAGGCTGCCTGCTTAAGATGTGTAGCCCAATTACCCACATTGTTCCAACCGACAGCCAGTACCAACCACCAGGCATGTGAGTGAGGCCACCCTAGACCGACCAGCCTCCAGCCAATACTTTAGCTGACTGTAGCTATATGCGGAAGTCCAGGCGAGACCACCAGAAGAACTGTCCAGCTGATCCCAGGCGAAATTGCTGACCCATAAAATTGTAAGTTAATAAGAGGTTATTGTTAACTATATTCTCCATACAAAGTTTTGGAGTGGTAATAATTAGGCCAGGTATCAGGTTGTGAGCCTAGCTCAGAACTGGAAACCCCATTTCCTGCCTTCCCTCTATCAAGTAAAACAAAAAACAAAAACAAAAATCCATGGGGAAAGTAGCTAACTGCAATTTATGACCTCTGCCTTGGAGGAAGGCAAACGAGACAAGCAGTGTTGAAGACTCCTTTTCTTTCTGTGCTAATTAAAAAATTCTGACAAATGAGTAGCTCATCACCCAATTACCATAAAAACTCAGTGAAGTAGAAATGATTTTGATTCATCGAGAAATTTAAGGAAATTGAAATGAACCAGAGTCTGTATTCTCTCTTCATCAAGACCGCCACAGTTCTGCCTGAGACCAACCATCAATCAGCCTTGCCATAGACTTGGGACTGGCCCCGCAGCCCCACTTTCTTCAAGTTTAGCCATCTTGGATCCATGATAGCTCAGGATCATGGTTTTGTTTTGTTCACTAGCTCTGTTTCTCTGCCAGTGATAAGTAAACTAGCGACAAAATAGAAAGGAAACAACCCCATGGGAATATTCTGTCCCCAAATAATAATCGTCCCCTCAACTATTACACAGCTTTGCCACAAGCACATCTTGAGAATTGTATAGCCAAAGATTCAAAATAGTCTCGCTTCTACAACCCAGTGGTCACTTTCTTGGAGTAAGCACAGTGGTCTTTTCATGTGATAAATTAGTCATTTTGTGTCACTCAAAAAGCGGAGGGGGGCATGCCAGGTGCCAGGTGAGAGGAAGGAGGCAGGGCTGCCTTCCACCTGGGCTTGACTCTGTCCCATTTTCACATGATCATCAGTGCAAGATCCATGGTCAAGGTTGAGGCTCATATTCCATTTTTTCTCTTCTCATAAGACCTACACCTTTTCCTGATCTTTTAGAAGACAGGGACCTAAGGTTTTATTCTGAATTCTACAGCATTATCTAGTACTGCTCCAACTCCAAAGGTGAGAGTAAAGATGACTTGGTGGTTCCCAAAGGCTCAGAGCTGCCTCAGGGACATGTTTCAGAGTGGGCCAGCCATTTATGGTGCCCTCAAAGTAGCTAGACTCAAAATACGACGTGTGTACAATTTCTAGGAATTTATCCATTATGTTGTTTTGTACACCTGAAACTAATTAAAAAAAAACAACAAACTAAAAAAAAAAAAGCCAAAATGAGATGTGATCAAAACATACAGTGAATGTTTAAATTTAAAAAATGTATTATAGTAAAAGACATATTGCCATTAATATGTCTTAATATGTGACACAACGAGGAGCATTGTCATGATGGAGGATGCAAGTGTTTGCCCATTTCGTGTTAATGCATTATTCGTGATCCATGATTTACAGCACACTTTAAAACACAGTTGCTCTCAACCGTAGCTCACA
Source organism: Hipposideros armiger (assembly GCF_001890085.2). NCBI lineage: Eukaryota > Metazoa > Chordata > Mammalia > Chiroptera > Hipposideridae > Hipposideros > Hipposideros armiger. The sequence goes on from NW_017731363.1 coordinate 2,593,659, forward strand.
CCCAACTGACGGCACCGAACAAGTTTAAACTTGTCACACACTGTTCCACACACCTCTGCCCATATTGAAGATCCCTGCCTTTCTGTTGGATGGCACTCGGCATCTGCATTCATTGTATTTTGGGATCACAATGGAAAGGCTCCATGTCACACATTGCTTCTGGTACAGCAATTTCTGTCAAATAAAAACATTATGGTGTGTCCTCATCCACTTTATTCACTGGATCTGGCACTATGTGATTTCTGGCTCTTCCCCAAAGTAAAAATGACCATGAAAGGTAAACGTTTTGAATCGATTTAGGACATTGAGGCAGCCACAACAGCACAACTAAAGACACTCACGAAAGAGGACTTCCAGAACTGCTTCAGAAAGTGCCAAAAACGATGGGATAAGTATGTTTGAAGCTAGGGGGAGTGTTTTGAGGTGGGATTAATGGCAATGTGTCTTTTACTGTAATACATTTTAAAAATTTGAACATTCATTGTATTGTTCGGTCACACCTCGTATATTTCTTCTCACCCCACCATTCCATCAGGTAGATTTGGAAATTTACTTACAACCAAATTTGTCTTTGGAGATATAAGTTAAGGGATGAATGAACCATAAACAGGCACTGGGAGGATTTACTTCAAGATATTCACCTCATTAAGGATTCCCCTCACAAAGGAACTTTGCAATGTATTAAATAGCTGGAGACAGGTTGAGAATGAGCTGGGGCAGTGATAAGATGGAAAAATGGAAATATAATGCCTGTGTCATTGCTTGTAACCTTGCCTGGAATTTTGATCTAGCTCTTGTATAAGCATTTAATTCTTACCGAATTTTTTTTCTCTTAAGGAAATTGTGGGTTCCTTGAGGTTAGGTAACTAGTTGTTAAGCTAAATGGCAAGCTCTGTAAAGACAGGTTGGGTTGTCGGAAAAGTCATGATGTATTTTGTCTATGTTTTTCAAAGGTCATTTATTTATATAAAGAACAAAGATCAGTCAATGATATAGTGCCCGTTTTGTTCGATAACCTTTTGCCATCTTTCAGTGAGCTTCATAATTCCTCATTCATAAAAGGACCTGTCTTTATTTGCAAAAAACTGAACAAGGTGCTGATTTACAGCCTCATCTGAATTTAACGTTATACCACGCAAGGAGTTTCGAAGAGAGTGAAACAAGTGGAAGTCTGACGGCACAAGGTCAGGTGAGTATAATGCGTGTGGCGACACATTCCATCCAAGCTCCAATAATTTTTGACGGGTGATCAAACTTGTGTGTGGTCTCGCATTGTCGTGATGGAACACAGCTCCTTTATAATTAACAAGCTCAAGATTCGTTCAAACTGTCCAATTGCTGACAGTATACATTCAAATTGATGGTTTAGTTCCTTGGTAGGAGCTCGAAAAACACACCTTTAAAATCCCACCACACTGAGAGCATAACCTTCCTCTGATGAATGTCTGCTTTCGATGTCGTTTGAGGCGAATCATCACGTCGGGGACCAAGACCGTTTGCACACCACATTGTTGTAAACAATCCACTTCTCATCACCAGTTATCAGTCACTTCAAAAAAGGATCGTTTTCCTCATATTTAATGGGCATATTGCAGATGTTTATACGCACCATCAAATGAACTTCTTTGAGTTCATGCGGACCCCAAATATCGAGCTTGCTTACGTATCCCAGCCTCTTCAGGTGGTTGTGAATGCTTGGATGATGGATGTTCAATGTTTCTGCAATCTCTTGTGTCGTGTAACGTGGGTTTGACTCGATCAATATCTTTATTTTGTCGTCATCAACATCGGTGGGCCTCCCTGACCAAGAAGCGTGGTTGAGATCAAAATCACTAGCACAGAATTTCGTGAACCATCGTTGGCACTGACGTTCTTGTAGAGCATTTGTCACTGTAAACTTTATGCAACTTTTCACAAGCTTGATGCACTTTCTTCCCTTATTGGAAGTAAAACAGTAAAATATGGCAAAAATGCACAGTTTGGTCTTCCATCTTCAACTTGTAAAATCTCCAAAACTAAACCAAATCGCTCAATTTTTTTTTAGAATGAAGCTAGAACTGTCAGCTGTCAAATGACATAGGAATAACATAGATGCGAATGACTCTAGTACTTCCCAAAATGAACTAGTGCCATCTGTCGCAACATGTGTCATGACTTTTCCGGCAACCCAATAGTATATCTGTCTTGTTTGCTGTAATATCTCTAGTACCTAGTAGAGTATCTGGGACTTAGTAGGTACTCAGATACTGAATGAATGGATAAATAAATGTGGCATTGGATAGCTTATCACAGCTGCTGAATGAAAGAGTGAGCTGATGAATAAATGTATGAGAATGAATGAAGTTTTGAAATCTGGTGCTGGTACGCTTGCAAAGCCTAAAGCTATGCATGTGATTAGAATGCAGCCCACAGGAAGAGGGGCTACTGAAAGCATAGCTATGTTTTCGTCTTTCATTTAGAGAAGCAGATGATTTTTGCTACCTTGATTTTCACTGCTTACTGAGTCTGATTCACCTGGTTATTAAAAATTACTTCATTCATTTTCAATTCATTTCACTCCTTGGCTCGGCTTCTCTGCTTTAGGGTTTCCCACTAATGGGGCTTGCTGTCTCTCAGCTCAATGTGACACTACTCTGAAGACCTTGGAATGGTTTCCATGGTTACTTCTGGAATTCTCCCTTTGGAAACCTTGTGTTCTTTCCTTACCTTTAACTTCCATCTCAGAAATTCAAATCTATACCTTAGGGCTTTTGAGAGTGTTAATACTCTCCCTAGAAACACTTCAAACCACAAAGGAGAGAAATCAAGCACTTCACACTCCCTTTCTTCTGTTATATGTGGGATGGGGGCAGATGATGTGATGCTGAAAGCCCCTGAAGCCCAGAGATGGAGATTTCCAGAAAAAAAAATCCCCTGGTTGCCTAAGCCACAGTCTCCTTATCCAATTGGATTCATAGCACAAGAATCAGCACTGTCACCATCATTGAAACCTTTTCTTTCTTTTCTTTTTCTTTTTTTAATGAATCCTCATGCTAAACTTCTTGCTGCTGTGTCTTGCCTTGAAGTGCCTTAAGTGTGTTAGCGACGGAGGAAAATTGGAGAAGAGTAAGGCTAGTGAAAACTGGGAGACAAAGGCGATTGGTTTTCTTTTAGAGGAACTTCAAAAACTAAACAGATTTCTGAACTAAATTTTACTTTTGAAAATCTTCCACTCTCTCTTCGTCTGGGATTATTATCTAAGATCTAAACAGAGAGAGACTTCTAGGGATTCAAGTTCTGAACCAGACTGATGCTGGGTACACCTGGGATACACCTGTGGATCCCAATGGACTTAAAATAAATTTATGAGCTATGCAGTCAGTAATACAAAGCCCCTTTTCCCCAGGCGAGCCCCTCCTCTGTAATGGCTCCCCTCTCTTCCACCTGTCTTCGCAGAATTGTCTCTAAACCCTCATGCCCCCCCCCAATGCAACCCCTCATTCTTTCTTTAAAAAGCTCCCTGCAGTCTCTTCCCAGCTTCCAAAGGTATTGGCATCAAAATGAGAAGAAGCCATTCCTGGTTCTTTCCCATGTAGCTCAGTGTACTCAGCTGGTCTTCAGATCCCGTGCCCCATGCATTTATACCCCAGAGGAATGCTTGGCTCTGGGAAGAGCATAAGGCAGCCAGGCCTCATCACTGGACTTATCGCTTCTGTCTGAAGTTCAGGAGGTTCTGCTTGATCTCCTCGTGGATTTTTTTTCCCTTCACAGATCTTTACATGGTGATCAGTCCTCATTTGAGGCCTATCCTCATACTACAAGCCCATCCCTGGGCCACATGGGAGGCCCAGAGTGACAGCAGCAGCAATGGGGTTGGAATCTGGTAGCATTTTGATAGGCATTATAGTGCAGTTGCTAAAAGTGCAGACTCTGAAGCCAGATTACGTGGGTTTACATCCTTTGCTTCACTACCTACTAGCCAAGTAGTCTTGAGCAAGTTGCTTAGCCTCTATGTGTCTTTGTTTCCTCATCTGTGAAATGGGGATGCTGATAATCTCAGTGCCTCGTGGGTCTGAATATCAGATGGATTAATCATGTAAAGTACTTAGAATAGTGTGTCGCACATAGTAAGCACCAAAAAGTGTTGTCTATTATTATTATATCCACATCAAAACTTCTTAGTGGGATGAGTACTGGCTCATGTCCTGGTTCTGGCACTTCGGGGCAGTGTAATCTTAGAGCAACTCACATAACCCATGTGAGCCTCAGTTTCCTTAGGATACTTAGGACAGTTAAATCACTTATTGGGCGTGCGAGAACCTGAAAGTAATAATGACATGTTTTTCTTCTCGTTTTTTATGATCAAGTCTGGGTGATATTTGACATCTCTTCTCTCTCTTTTGTTTTTTTTTTCTTTATTCTTTGATTCCCTTTCTCCTTCCGACACTCAATTCCTGATGTTCTCTTCTACCTAATCTCTTATAACTATTATTTTGCCAAATCATGCCAAGCATGGGGAAAAAAACAAGAGCCCGAGTAACCCTTAAAAAGCTTTATCTAGCCTCCACCTTCCAGGCCCTCCTTTGCTGAGAGACAGAGTGGCTAAAGGGAGGGGACCTCTGGGGCTCAGATAACTCCAGCTAGGCCAGGGTCAGTGAGGGCCCAGTGGAGGGATCGTGTTACCCCTCTGCCCACTGGAGCCCCATTCTGCGCAGCCTGGCTTGCTGATCACTGCTTCAGGGGCTGCCACTGAGCCTCCCTATGGCCTGGAGCTGTTATAGAAGTTCTGGTCCCCTACCTTGCTGTCTTTGCCATGCACAGCCACAACCAATGCCATTCTCTTCCCTCCTTTATCAGTTAGCTTTTGCCATATAACAAACCATTCCCAAACAGTGGCTTAAAACAACAAGCTATTTACTTAGTTCACAAGCCTGGTGGTTTGGGCTGAGCTCAGCTGGGTGGCTCTACTGCTGTCTCAACAGGACTCACTCATGTGCAGGCAGCTGCCACCCAGATACATGGTTCTGCTTCTGAGATTGGCTGTAGGCCAGGATGATGTGGGTGACTGGATCATATATTTCTCATCATCCATCAGGCTAGCCCAGGCTTCTTCATATGGAGGTGGTGGCCGGGACCCCAGTAACAGTAAAAGAGGGAAATCCCCAACATTTGAGTATTTTTCAAGTCTGCTTCTGTCTCAATTGCTATTGTTCCTTTGGCCAAAGCAAGTCATGTGGCCAAGCTCAGAGTCAGTATAAGAGGTGACTGTCCAAGGGCTGGATACAGAGTCATGTGGAAAACACTGGGGGCTATTACTGTTACAGTCCCACATCTGAGATGTGGGGAATGACAACTAGTTCCAAAATCTCCTTTGCATATTTTTTTCCCATAGGGCCTAAGGGTCCTCATGAAAATAAAGACATATGGTGTGACATCTGAGAACACACAAATTGGATATAAATATTGGTTCCTCAAAATATTATGTTAGCCCTCTGTCAGATTGCCTTCGAATATAAGTGTATGCTTCTTGAAGAAAATCCAGGCTTTTAACACACCTACATTAGTAGTGGCTCTTAACTCCTTTTATTTGGAGATAGAAGGGTAGTTTCAAACTCTTTTCAGGATCTGATGAAAGCTTAGTACCTTCTCCTAAGAGAAATTCACATTTCCATATAGACATAGAATGTTGCCTATAATTTCATGGGATTCACAGATTCCCTGAAGCCAAACCCCAATTTAAGGAAATTTTCATCACAGGGAGAATATATACTTTTATAAAAGGATTCTTCTGAACCCAAAAGGATTTGCCATGGGTTTGCTTATTTAAAGAAAATCTTATTGTTTTAAGCTATCACTACCTCAAGTTTATCCAGGACACTTCCAAAAACATTATTTAATTTAGTAAGCTTGCTCTTCAATGTAGGAAAAATTCAGTTTCCACCCGGCTTTTCAGGAGTTGCGTTAATCAAAGGCCAGATGGACTCATTTGGATGTGCTCCTGTGTCTGTTCAGGCTGATTCTTACCTAATGATGCTACACTAGAGAATGTAGCCAAGCCTAGTGAAAAATATATGGGTCATTAAGAACATTTGTGAGCAGACTGTCTGTGCATTAAAATCATTCTTTCATAAATATTTTTTAAAAATGAACTTTTAAAGTCTAAGGACTTGATCATATTATTTCAGGGTGCTTTTCGCTGTAAGTGATGGATGACTCAACTAAAATGGGCTTAAACAATCAGATAGGTTGGCTGTATGGTCGGTGGAGTGAGTGACTTAACAACATGGTGGCTCTAGTTCCACTTCTTTAATATGTTTTGGTATTTCCCTCACAGTTCCAAAAGGATTGTGGCAATTCTGGTTATCATATGCAGGTGACAATGTCCAGAAGCAGAACTAAAAGAGATCCCTTTTCATGAATAAGGCAAACCTTCCCAGAAATCTGCATTGGGTATTTCTTAGGTCTTATTGGCCAGCACCATCTAATCTGACAATGTCTAAACCAGTCACTTGCAAGGGAAAGGCTAACCTCCTGATTGGCTTAGACCAAAAAGTATTTCTCCTTTGGTCTTGGCTTCTTCTTCAGGACATGGCTTCTTCTTGAAGGGAAAAGAAAATCAGTGTTTTCTCGGTAAGAAGAAGGGGATCAAATGGCCATTGGCTGAGCAATCTGCAGTGTCTGCCACAGTGCTCTGCTCCTTAATACTCTTTTTGAATGGGTTTCCTGATCTTTCATGGAGCAAGAGAGAGGGAAATGCTTTTGCTAACATAAGTCATGGGAGAAGGGACTTTTGAAATATCACAAAGACTGATTCCTGAACAATTGGGAAACAAGTTGATGGTCACCAGAGATGGAGGAAAAAAGAATAATGGCTCAAACATGAGGGACTTAAGTATAAGACAGTGTGTAGAAGAGGGTAGTAATATAGGTAGGTTAAGGGAAGGGTAGATGTAGTACAGAAAAGAGATGAAGCACGAAGCATAAGGATGAAAGGAGAACGTGATTACAGAGGAGAATAGCGAGTGCCTCCCACATTGTGCTCAGCAAAATGGCAGAAGAGAGACTTGGAAGGGGGGTGGGATGGCAAAGGGAGGAGTGGGACCAACACATCAAGCAGCTCCTCTGTGCCTAGCATGGCTGCCTACTCTGAACAGATGCAGGGATGCCCAGCTTATGGTCCACGGTCCTTCCAGGGTGTTCTGGCCCACTTCCAACTGCCAGTGTCTATGTCTGTGTGCCTGAGGGCTCATTGCTGCCCCCTCCTGCCCCTGTGACTGTGGAAAGATGGGAGAATTTACATCCTTTTGGAGTACCCCTCAACCTATGTCTCTCAGGAATTGGTATACAAAGATCTCCTTTCCCTCAACGCTTGTTTGGGATGATTCTGAGCTGAGGGTTTTATACTGTTTCCCAGTTTTCCTGAGGGTGAGGTTCCAGTTGCCCACTGTGGTAGCCAGCTTAACAGCACATCCTTTGTTGGCTGTTCTCCCTTCCCTGCTTCACTTCTCCTGCTTCCCTATCAGTCTTCTCTGCATCCCCAAATAAACTAGTTCCATCCAAAGCCTGGTATCATGATCAGCTTTATACACATTCTTTTGTCCAATCATTACAACCCTAAGGGTAGTAGGTATTATCAGCTTCAATTGATGGATGAGGTAACATACTCAGGCAGGTCAAGTGACCTTCTCAAGTTCATTCAGCTGGTAAAAGGCAGAGCTCAAATTGAAATCCAGGTTTGTCTCGTGAAAGCCTGTGCTCTTCTTTTCCTAATAACAACTTATGTATATCTTGGTGCTATTGAGCAAGACACTAATGCAAAGATTGGAGGGCCTGGATAAAACCAAAAACTGGGGTTACTGCATCACATGTCTACAACCTGCCCTAGGTGGCAGATGATTGCTTTAGGATTTCCATTTATCAGGCCTTTCCAGGCTAAATCTCAAGAAGCTGGTGCAACACACCTGCTTATGAGCATGATGAGATGAAGCAGGTCAAAGACCATAATCATCCATAGTCAATCAGGGGATCCATAGAAGACATGGACGCTGGCTTCAAATTACAGATGGAACCAGAACTGATATGAGAACTCAAGGTCTGAACATTGTCTAGAGCTCTGACTAGATGGAAGAACATCCCAGGCAAGAACTTGACAAGCGATATACTTCATACCTTGCTGAGCTATTAAGATAGTATGACGGACAGGTTAAGAGATGGATTTTGGAGTCAGACATGCCTGGGCCAGAATCTTCCTCTACCACTCTCTAAGTGTCTAGCATGCTAGCACCTTCCCATTTCAAGAGCCTGAATCTCACTTTGTTTCCTGTGAGCATTCTCTGATACCACTGAAGTCTGTTTAGCCACAAGTAGGTACAACCCAGAATTGCAGGTGAGTTAACATCCTTTAACCAATGAGGAATAGGAGTCAGTATAAATGCTGCAGCCTCTCTGTCCTCTAGTGGAATGATTCTGACGCATGTTCCACATAATTTACCAAAGGATCCTCAGCAGAGTTGAGCCTCAGTTGCCCAGAACTGTAACCCATTTATTAATGAGCTCATTATTGGTTGTCCTTTCCCTGTGTCCCTATCGCCAACTTGCTTAATTTTCTTAAGCCTGTGAAATTAGGATCACATCTTCATCATGGGGTTGCTATGAGGATTAAATGAACTTCTATGTATAGAGTGCTTTGTACATAATAAATGTTCAATAGGAACATGGTGGTTGTTAACTTATTGATCCGTTCTTTTCAGCCTTTAGGCTCCATCCCTGCACTTCTAGTTCCTCCACTAGGTGGCAGAGGATAAACATTCATCGTCCATGGAAGGTATGCCTCTTAGAAAGAGTAAGTAAAATAAGTAAATTAGAGACCCCAAGGGACTATGGTCAGTGTGACATGAGAAGGGCAAGCCTATGATTAAAACCCAATCCAAATAAAGAAAGCAGTGCCCTGAAATTCCATCCTCAGTCAGATCGGTGTCTGATTCAAGGCTTTGAAAGGTAGAGACTGTTGGATGAATTCCCACAGCAACATGGGGAACCTGTATGAGAGAATCAGGTGGAGTCTGTTTGCAAGAAATTACTGGGTGCTATTTTCCCATGCCTGGGGTAATCCTAAGTCATGGGAGATGACTAGGAGGTGGAGGAATGGCAAGGAGCCAGGGAAAAACCAAACAATCACCTGAACAAAGTAGATGTTGATAAGAGTCAGCGTGATCCTCTAGTCAGCTTTGGGACAAAATCTTTCAGGATTATTTAGCGTTCCTCTTGGCAATGTTTTTATCATTGGACAAACCATACCAGCTGAGGATTAATCAACTCCCTGGTTAAATGATGGGGACAGTGGGCCATTTATCCACTGGCTTCAGTCCCTCATTGGTTGAGGGTTTACCCTGGATCATTAACTACCATATTTGTAAGGAGTGAAGTTGCAGGCATTTGTAGTAGGAAGCTATTGGCATATTAGACACTGTCTACCATATCTACTGATGAACTCAGGAGGGCAAATGAGATATGGTGTGGGGGACTCAACAATGACTGCTACAGCAGTGCTTCTCATATTTTAGTGTATATACAGATCACCCAGGGATCCTGTTAAAATGCAGATTCTGGTGCCAGCCGAGTGGCGTGTTGGGTAAGAGTTGGCTTGGGATGCCAGCTCTGAGAAGCAGGGCCCCGGTTCAGATCCCACCTTAGGGCCAGTGACACTACACCCTCTACAGCTAAGATGGTGAACAACAGCTCAACCTGGAGCTGGGTTGCCGTGAGTCCCCTGCAACAGCGTAGGCTGCAGCGGAGCTTTAGTGGGCTGGTGTAAAACTACCATGAGTGGCTGGCAGCAGGCGTGAGCAGCCGGCAGCTGGCATGAGCTGCCAAGTGCCACCGTGAGCGGCTGTCCAGTGGCTGGCAACCGATCTGCCTCACCCAGGAAGAGTGCAGTGATAATACCAACATGGGCCAGGGAAGCGACGTCCTCCACAACTAGACTGAAGAACAAAAGGACAGCAACTTGTCTGTTCCCCTTCTCTGAGTCCCCAACACTGTTTCCCTCCCCCAATTCCCCAATAAAATCTTTTAAAAAATGCAGATTCTGATTCTGTAGGTCTTGGGTGGTGTCTGAAATTCTGCATTTTTAACAGCTCCCAGATGATATTGACACTGCTGGTTCACAGCTCACATTTTGAGAAGCAAAGGCTACACAGTTCTTTAAACCAGTCCTGCTATTGATTTCATCATCCCACATCATTATTAACCCCAAACACTATTGGAGGCACCAGGGTCCCTGAGCTTTGGTTTTCCTCTCTCTGGACCTCAATGTCTTTATCTTCAAAATGGTGGTGGGGAGCCTTGGATTAGAGGAGCTGACTGGAGTGGTGGATGAGGAGAGGAGAGGAGGGAAGGGTTTTTAAAACAGCACGTTTCAATATTTAGAAGACATTGAGATTTTTTTAAACTAAAACTACAAAATAGCAAGGTAGGGACAAATCTCCTGGGTTGGCCAAGATCCACAGAAGACCACTCCATGCTCCTAAAAGATTAATATCTCCTGGGGGGCGAGGGGGGAGGGATGATATTGTCATTTCCCGAGGGGTAGCCTAGAGATTTCTGTTTTTATATAAAGGTGGGCATTGGTTCTAAAAGGTTGAGAAAGACTGGATTTGATGATCTGTGAGACCTCATCCAGGTCTAATATCCTTCCCCTGAATTTTATGTAAATCTATTGTATTATTATATCAAATTTCTGATTTATGCCTGTCTTCCCTATTGGCCTGGAAGCTTCTCTAGCCAGAGGTTCATCTCTATCTCTATCACCCACTCTAGTGCCTGGCACACAGTAGATGCCTAGGAAATCTTTGAATACATGAATGAATGTATGGATTTCTTCCAGGTCTAAAAAAAGTTGATGACACCATGAGGTTGAGCCACACACTGGCTTTTTGGAAAGGGTCTTTTAAGATATTTTTTTTACCTATGTGGTACTAACTCCTTTGAAATTTTATTGTAATGATTTGAGCCACACACCACCCCATGTCCAGTATTTAATGAGCTGCTCCAGATCATATACCATTTAGTGATATCCTAATGACAATTCTTTGGCTGGAGAATTGTTTGAAAATGGTGCTGTGGAGTAAGAAACATCTGCCCTGGTTTACTGTGAACGAGGAGTCTGCGGAGTACATTTGGATGGGCTCTGCCTGATTAAGCTTGCCAGCAAGAGGCGGAGGCACCACTAATTACATGTCTTGCATTATGGGTCGGAAATAGATACACAGAGCAAATTCTCTGGCCCACAAAGCCTCAAAAAGTGATGAAAGCAACATAGGCTTCAAGTTCATTTAAAAAAATTCTCAGCATTGCAGAGCAGAGCCAGCCATAGAATATTTCCTCTTTTTCATGTGGCACTTAAGACACAGAAGAATGAACTAACAGAGGATCTGGAAATCTACTTGCAAATTCATTAAAAAAAAAAAGAATTCCACAGTGGCAGAAAGATATAGACAGTGACATGTGATTTTCACTGGAGGTATTAATTAGTAACTCCCTCGGGCTTTGATATCCTTGAAAAAGGTCAGCACCATTGTTTAACTTATACAAACTTGATTGCACTCAGTTAGAAATTGCTCTTCTTTAGGTAGGTCTTAGTTATACAACACCCAAAGAGACCTTCCTAAAAGGAGGAAAGTAGTATTATAGAAACAGCAAGCAGAATGAGAGGCCCAAGTGGGCAATGAGTAGGAGCTATGAGGAGCCCTACCCCAGATTCAAAGGATGAATTCTATAATTATAGGACAGCGAGGCCATTAGTGGTAGCCCATTAAGATAAAGTTTAGTAGAGTTTGGGCAACAGCAAGCTCAAGGAAAACCATCAATGGGATGCAGGTGCCCAATGGCTAAATATGTATGGCAGAAATAGTCGGATACACTTCCTAGCTTTCCTTGCAGTTAGGTATGGCCACGTGACTGAGTTCTAGCCAATAGAATGTGACCACAGGTGAGGAGCTGTTTCCAGGACAGGTCTATAAATCTGCCCACACATGATCCTTCATATTCTTTCCCCTTCTAGCTTGACACAGATAAAACGGGTGTCTTTGGAAGCTGTGTGTTGAATATAGCAGAGCCACAAGATGGAAGGGCCATGGATCACCACTGCTTGGAGGAGAGCCACCTGCCAATCAGGACTTTATGTGAGTGAGAAACGTTTATTGTGTAAAGGGGTTGAGATATTGGGGTTTATCTCTTACAGTAGCTTTTATTACCTTAGTTAAATATATGGTCTCTGGCTGTATTAATAGAGGGATTGTAGGAAACACAAAGGAGGGTTTTGCTGTCTTTCCTGGAAATTACCCTGTAAGAGGGATTTTGTCAAACTGGAATATGTACATAAATGAAAGACAACAGTGATGAGGAGGTGGGAAATGATATATTGGGGAGGATGAAAATGAGGGATTTCAGAGTAAAGAAGAGAAAGCTTTGGTGTGGAGTATGAATATACAATAGCTGTATGTAAAATTTTGAAAGTATGTCATAAGGAAGGTTTAGACTTCTGCTGTGGAGTGCCAGAGAGCAAAGCTGGGAGCAAGATTTGGGCTCAATATAAAGAAGAACTTTCTAATAATTAGCACTTCCCCCAAGTGGAATGGCCTTTATTACCAGGTAAAGCTTTCTCCATCTTTAATAGATGCCATTTACTGACTACTCAGTATCCATTTTACCCCTTCTTGACTACAGGACCCCAATTTTGTTAAAGTATCTTCATGTGATTACAGGAGAGGGACCCCATCCCCATCTCCAAGGATGGATCCTCATTAGTCCAAGCCATTCAGCATTTTCTTAGTAGCTCTTACTGGTCTAGAGTTTGGTACATACCCTAAGCTGGCCCAGTCAGACTTAAAGGAGGCTCTTGCATTTCATGGCTGAGGGAGAAATTTTCCTTCTCTCCTGCTGGACATGTGTGAGGACTCATTAGTCTTGACTCTCACTGGCAGCCATCTTGTGGTCATGAGGAGAACCAGCCTTAAGATGAAATCAGCACTGAGGATGGCAGAGCAGAGAGATGGAAATAACCTGTCCATTAAGCTGCTGACCATCCTATGCCTGAAGTCTTCTCTACCTCCGTATTTCAGTTTGGGTTGGGTGTTCTATTATACCTGGCTTAAAACACCCTAGTTGATATACTGTTCCTGAGGAGGTTTTGGAATAGGGGTTGAATAGTGCCTTGTCATCAGAGACACCAGAGGGGAATTCTAGCCTGGGCAGCAAGTGGACCTCTCAGGATAATATCCAATCCTGAGAGTTATAAACTCTGCTGAAGAAGGTACAGCCCATTCCATTTAAATTGAAATATATGCTTCCTTACAAGTGTCTGGAAATACATTTTGTAACAGACTTATGTTGGCTTTTGGCTGTCATACACCCTACCCACACATTCCTGTGGGCCCCCATGTCTCTTTTTAGGAGGTCTCTGGTAACAGAGACAACTTTTTGTCCATAGCAGAGTTGGACTCCCTCTTGCAGAGTGCAGCATCATTGATTGGAAGCATTAGCCTACCAGTAACTATTGGGCTGTCGGAAAAGTCATGACGTATTTTTTCTGTTTTTCATTGCAAAAATGTGTCATGACTTCTCCGACAACCCAATACATTCTCATGCCTCCTTACTTGTAGTTGAGGCCACAGGACTGGTTCTTGCCATTGGAATGGGAGTAGTAGAGATGTACATCGTGTCTGGGTCAAGAAGCTTAAGCAGTGGGTGTACGTTCGTTGCCTTTATGCATCCTCCAGCTGAATGCAAAGGACTCCAAGGCCCAGGAGGAGGGTGGAGCCACAATATGGAAGGAGCCTGGGTCATGAAAAATCTGTGGAAGGTTGACTATCAGGAATATTTGTGTTGGACAGTTACATGCCTAAGGAATACACTTCCACTGTGGTAAGCCCTTAATCTTGGGGTTTGTTAGTTATGGCAATTAGTATTGCCCTGACTAACACATCCTCACTGTGCATTGTCTTAGTTGGAGGGCAATAGCCATCTCCGCCTCCTGCTGATGCTCCCATTATAGAAGGCAAAGGGATCTAGTTTCCCTTTCTATCTTCCCCCTGGTAAAACCAAGGTTTAAATAGCCGCTTAGACACTTGCTCCTGGGATACTGAATCTTAAACAAGTGGCACAAAGATGTAGGGAATGTTCAGAATCAGATATAAAGCAGTGGAAACTTGAGGAAAATACCGTGCCTATGGCAATTGGGCTTTGGCTACGGTGTCTGCTACTTCAGTACCACCCTTGAGTCCTGCAGGTTGTCTAAACCTCCTCCAGCTTCTCGTTGATTCAGTTAAACCCTGGATAGCTTGATAATTAATTTGTTCATTTGCTTAGTATAATCAGATTTTTCTTTTTGCTTGCAATCATATGGTGGTTTTAACTGTTTTGGTGGAAATGGCTCATCTCAAACTCATGCATTTCATTTTGTTTTGGCTTTTATAAGTGAAGTCTTTCCCTTACAAATTTCTGTATTTATCTCGGCATTTGACTCTGCTTTACTATTCGGTTGTCGGAAAAGTCATGATGTATTTTTTCCTCTGTTTTTCGTTGCAAAAATGTGTCATGACTTTTCTGACAACCAATATCTTAGATTCATGATCTACCAGCAGTTGACATTTGGCACCACTCAATTTCCTCCTTTCATTGACTACCTGTCTGGATAATCAAGTCGTCGTTTGTTTTCCTTTTGTTGACGGTTTGGTCTCTTTCCTAGCTTTCAGCAGTTATTTTCCTAACTTGCCTTACTTACAGATCGTCTTTACCTATGCATTTTTGTAGCATTTCTACTTGTTAACCATTTCTAGCATTAAGCTGTGCCATCCAATTAGCAATCTATAATGTTTTCCTGATGGTGGAAGGGCACAGTTGTTGGAAAATGCGCTAAATTTGTTTTCCCAGAGACCTGCTTCTGTTACTTACAAGATATGTGACCTTTGGCGAATCACTGAACTTGTCTCTCCCTGAGACTTGTTTTGCTAAGTGATTAGAATGAGAGAATACACGAAAATCTCAGGGTCAGTTATATGACAGCAGCTAATTAAAGGCCACATGGCTCGAGAAATACAGTTGGAGGGAAGGTAGGAAAGTATGAAGGTAAGAAATCCACAGCCTCGCCTGGGAAGTCAGACTGTGGGAAGAACTATTCATGTAGACTGCCATCAGCTGATGGGAGCCACCCAATGATGTGTTCTTTTGCAGCCAGCTTTATACTTTTGGTTTGTCCTCAAATATAGTCCTTGAAGAGAATCCAAACAGAGCAGTGGCCCTGCTTCAGCATTGTATCCAGCCTCCCACACTGTGAACACATGACAAATTGGACCAGCCACAGCAACCTTTTACATTACTCGTTGAGCAATTCTTCCGCACCTCGGATCAGCCGTTTATGTTTGCAACTGAACTGCATTAGAAACTCCACCTCCACCCCACAAGGACTGTCCTGGGAATCAAGACTTGGTGACCGCCAACACTGGGCCTCAGTTTCCTCATCAGTAAAATGAGGTGGCTCATCTGCTGCTCCCAGAGTCCCCTCTCCAGTCCCAGCCCACTGCGATGCTGGAAGGTGATCTTGTGACCCCGCCCCCTAGTGTCTGCTTAGCTTCTGGATGGTGTTAGCATTCCTTCCCCAAAGCAAAACAACACTTCTGCCTGGAGTTTTCTCTAGTTGAAAACCTCCTCCTTCTCCCTTCGCTGGGGTGGAGCTTGTTGTCATGGTAACGTGCAGCCCAAAACTCTGAGGTTGATACTAAATCCAGCCAAATGGACTCATATGTGGCTACAGAAGGTCAGGACAGAGTGTTTCTCCAAACTTGGTGATTCGCTAATAGGACACAAAGTATTCAGCCATTCTGATAACTTTTCACAAAGTTCTCCCTTTTTTCTTAGGGGACACTTGACAAAATAAGAGAGGACTGGTACCAATTTGGTTCAATTTGCTAATCTTTTAAAATATTCTTACAGATAGATAGGCCATCTTTTGATTTGGAAAAAATTATCTTCTTTGCTAAAACATTCTGTGAGTGCTTGCAATTAAGCCAAGAAAAAAAAAAGGCAGGGAACACAAGCTTAAATAACTAATAATATTCAAATAACAATAATCAAATGTTTGATAACTCAAATATTCTGAACAATATCCCTGCCTAGCACACACACATACACACAACTGCACACACACACACACACACACACACACACACACACACCCTTAGCTACCTTCCCATATAATCAGATGAAACTTGAAGAAAAGAGTAATGTCCCCTACAGAGTTTAGAAAATGCTAGACTAAGTCTGCCTTTTTGATTGTTCCACAAAGGTCCAAGGCCAAGTAGAGAAGCAGTTGGTTAAGGACAATGTGGTATCATGGGGGAGGTGGAGGGTCATTGGAGTGCTGAGCCAGGCCAATTCGTTTCAAATGAAGCCCAGGAAAATAAGGAGGTTTAGAATGTAGGGTCCCAGCCCTTTAGGTGCCACCATGAAATATTAAGAGCAGCCAGGGCCCCCAGGATGCAGGCAGGCTCTTCGTCTGAGCCTTGGAATAAAAGGCGTGTTGCCGACTGAGACAAAGCAGGAAGGATCCACGCACACAAGAGACTGTGGCTGGGCTGTCAGGCTGTATTTGTGTCTGCCTGAGCTGTTCTGAAAAGATCCTCCTTTCCTGAATCACTAAGACCCCCCAGACAATAGAGGGATGGAGCGGTGACGCTCCCTGTGCTAAGCAACAGATTGGAGACATGGGAGTGGGAGCTTTTCTCTTGGCTCTGTTACTGATAACTACCACTGAACCCAACCCTAATGGCTTCAGCTTCCTCAGATAACGGGGGCGGGGGGAGAGGATGATGAAGAGTCTGGACCATCCCATGGAGATGGTCCAAGACAATAAGTCACCACTGCAACTTACCCCCTCCTCCTCACCCCATCTAAGCCACTGTCATCTCTCACCAGGGCTTTAGCAGTTGCCTTCCACTTGGGTCTTATTGCTTCTGCTCCTACCTCTCTATAGCTTAGTGTTCACCCACATTGCAACTACAGTGAGCCTCTCAAAATACAAGTTAAATTGCGTCACTCTTCTGCGCAAAACCCTCTGATGGCTTCCCAATATTCTTACTGTGACCTATGAGGCTCAACACAATCTGCCCACACTCACATTCCTTCTCTAACCTCACCTCCTGTTACTCTCCCCCTTCCCTACTTTGCTCCAGGTATACTGGCTTCCTTGTTTGAACATGTCATTTCTATTCACGGCTGGAAATTTCTGTACTGCTGTTCCCTCTGCCTGGGTCTTTCACCAGGCACCTGCATTATTTGTTGCTTCACCTCCTTCCGATCTTTTCTCAGATGGTGTCTCCCCAATGAGGCCTTCCCTGATCACCTGATATAAAATTGCAAGTACTCTGTGTTAGTCAGCCATTGCCATAATTAGGCTGAATAATAAATGACCCCAGACTCAGTGGCTTACAATAAGCATTTATTTCCATACACAAGGGTTCAAATGAGACTTGATTGATCTGAGATGGTCTTAGTCTGTGAGCTCTGCTTTAGATTGCAGGTTGGGTTCAGATCTGCTCTATTGGTGCTCGTGTTGAGGCCCAGAGTGAAGGGGCAGTGGCTACCCAGGGTATGCTCCTCTCATGGTATATCATCAGAGTACAACAGCCAAGCCAAATAATATAAGCACTTAAGGATCTCTGCCCACATTACATTCCACGGACATTCTATTGGTCAAAGGAAATCACATGACCCAAGCCCCACGTTAATGAGTTAGCGAAGTATACTCTGCCCACACTGGAAAGGGAAAGAGAGAGAACATTTGCTGAACAATTATCCAAACTATCACACACATGCACACATACCCATCCCTCACCCCTGCTTTCACTCCCTATCTTACCTCCCATGCTTTTTCTCTTTAGGGCTTATCATCACCCTACATATGACATATTTTACTTATCTACTTTGTTTATTGTCTGTCTCATTGGCTAAAATGGAGGCTCTTTGAGAGCATGGAGTTTTGTTTGTTTTATTCATTGTTGTATCATCAATATTTAGACCAGTGCCTGGACCATAGTGGATGCTGATAAATACTTTTTTTTAAAAGATTTTTATTGGGGAATTGGGGGATGGGAACAGTGCTGGGGAATTGGGGGAAGGGGAACAGACAAGTTGCTGTCGTTTTTTGTTCTTCAGTCTAGTTGTGGAGGACGTTGCTTCACTGGCTCAAGTTGGCACCATCATTGCGCTCTTCCTGGGCGAGGCAGATCAGTCGCCGGCTTCTGGACGGCCGCTCACTGCAGCTGCTGGCCGCTCACACTGGCTGCTGGCTACATACAGTAGCCCATGGCAACCCACTGCCACAGGGGCTGCAGCCTACGCCGTCGCCAGCGACTCACGGCAGTCCAGCTCCAGGTTGAGCTGTTGTTCAGCATCTTAGCTGTGGAGGGCAGTGTCACTGGCCCTCATATGTGGGATCCGAACCGGGGCCCTCTGGCTTCCCAAGGCAGTTCTTAACCATCGCGCCACTTGGCCAGCCCTGATAAATATTTTTTGAATGACAGAATAAATAAGTCCACTAGTATTATGTGGACTCATTAAAGGAAGTTCAGAAATGAATTCTAAGCTCTTGCAGCCTTCTGAATAGGGACATAATCTCTATAAAAGATTGGTCTTATCACTGTATCTACCACATTACTACCACTACTAATAACATCAACACCATTGCCATCACTACCACTATGAGCATCATCATTACCACTACCTTCACCATCATCACCACCACCATTATTATCACCGCTTCTACCAAATCATTATCACTACCATCACCACCACTACCATGTCACCACAGCCATCTCCATTACCCCCTCGTGTCTACCACCATCACCCTTATCACTCTCATCTCATCACCACCAACTCTATCACCATTATCTCCATTAGGTGATGATGATTGACAGTAATACTGATTGCACACAGCTCTCAATAAACTAATTACAGTCCAGGAAGCAGAAGAAATAATCATTTTGTCCTAGTGGGCTAGCTGCAATGAAAAAAACCTCAATCTGAGAAAATTATTTCTCTTGAGAGCCCCAAAGTAAATCTACAGCAATTATACAGTCAATATTTACTACAGCTTCAGAAATGCTACCCAGTCTTTTGGAGGTCTCCAGAAATGATCAAAAACTTGAATTTCACCTCCTGAGTAGCACTGAAGCTGTCTCCAGCTCTTCTTCCTTTTATCCTTTTGGAAGGAAAAAAAGGTTTTTTCTAAGTCATTTCTCTCACCACTTACTTACAAGTCCATTACTTCTTGTTGCATAATTATAGACCACGTGACTTCTTGATTAATCTTTTCCATCCTGAAACAAAATCTTTTTCTGAATTGATGCTGCTTCTCCAGTTCTTTGTAAACACTGCCTGACAAAAATGTGTGGGTGCTGGAAGTCCCCCAAATACCAGGGGTAAGATTAAAGTCCATCAAATCTCCACTCCAGATCAATTCTCTCTACTTACAGAGCAAGGCAGTGTAGTCTTTCTTCCGCCTCTACTTGCTTTTTAAAAATTCCTTTTAAAGGCCAGATTTCACCTTAATTTTATCTGGCCTGTGACTCTAAAATGATCTACTAAAGCCTCTACTTTATTTATTTTTGCTGAAGGCATCAAATGAATTGATTTGAAATATGGAAATATTCAAGATATTCTACGAAAAGATCTTTCTCATAAAATATTGTACCATGGGTTGGGGAAGAGCCTGTTGAAAATGGTGTGAAGAAGGAGAATTTTATTTAATTCTTAAAAGCAATTTTTCTTTGAAGGGAAGAAATTGCCACTGTTTGGCTTTAGTCCCAAACCTGCTATTATGATGAAACACCAAGAGTACAGTTTATCATATCCTGATGGCAACGCATCTGATTTTGATTCTATCAAATACGAAGAAAAAACTATATTGCTGTGGAGGGGGATGGCTGAAAAAGGAATGTTAGAGCCTCCTGAGAAGCCTTTCTTTTTTGTGGGTATGAGAAAATGTTCCACAGGCAGAGGGAGGAATACATGAAAAGGCCTATACTGTTAGGAAGCTAATAGAGACATTTGCACAGTGATGCGCAATTGTGTGACTGAGATCTGGTGTCTGCTGAGGGCACATGATGCAACAAGATGGTGCACAGCTCCAGGGCACAAGTGATGGGACTTGGCTGCCCCAGCTGTCAAGTCTAAACCAGTCAGGTGAAATCCGTGTTTGAATGTTTCCTTCATTTTCTTATTCCTCAAAATGACTGTCATCCCTGGTTGGCTTGGGGTGGACCAGCCTGAGAAAACTTCAGGCTGAGCTTGGCTGAGGAGCAGTGGGAGCCACCTCCTCTATAGGATTCCAAAAGCCCTCCGCAGCTGAAAGGAGTTCTGAGTGGTAGAAAACCCAAGCTGCTGCAACTCTGCAATTGAAGCTGGGAGAGCAGCTGGTTTGTGCCAAGGGTGCCTCTGCTGAGCTGAGGGTTTTGCTTTGTGAGGCAGGACAGCCTCTCGGCAGGGAGGCTTGGATTTGAACTTGGGATGTGCCCAGTTGTTGAAAGATATTGGAAGCAGGCACTTCCTGTGAAGGGATTCAGTTTCAACTAAATGGTGTTCAGTTTACAGTTACTTTGGGCTCAAAGAGGGGATTTTCGTCTGTTTGGATCGTAACAGGATCTCTGAGTAGGGGTGTGTAGACATTTGTAGAGGAAGGAGGAGTTAGGGGAACAGAGTAGTGTCTTGTGAGTGAGACTGTGGCCCTGTCTCCTTATCCTGCAGGCCTCTTTAATGAAAACTCAGCTCAGAAGTAGATCTAGGCTACAACAGGTATTCAGTGTTTTATGGATCAGGCCTGAGAAGGGTGCATCTGAAACAGAAGTTAGAGTGTGTTCTGCTGTGTTTCCCAGGAAGCGGACTCTGATGGAGACATTCATTTTATTAGGGGTGCTCTTAGGAGCAACACCTTTGGAAGAAAAGAAAGTAACAGGATTAGGCAGTGGATGATTTGAGCTACAGTGTAGTTGCAACAAGGGCCTCTGTTGATCCTGTGGGGAGCTCTGGAGCCGGGATAACCTTGCATTGTTGTCTGGCGTTAGAGGTCTTTATCCCTCTGCACCCTCAAGTCATTAGATGTGGGTGCTCCCAGGGAAAGGGTACATCCTTCCATCACGTGGAGAATGCTTGGCTGTCAACGCTCCAGTCAGCAGGGTGAACATGTACTTTAATCCTGAAGGGAAGATTGGGAAGGCACCACGGCATCCACAACACTGATCTAGAAACAAAGCCAAAGGATTTTCACCACAAGGGAGCCAGCAACAGATGACCTACTAATTTACTCCTTTTTAGTGTCAGTTCTACCCAACTCAAAAAATATTTGAGTGTTTACCGTGGTCTAGGCACTGGGGTACACAAATAAAAAAGACAAGATTCCTGTCTTTGAGGGACCCATGGTCTGGTGGAAAGACACGAGGTGTCACAAATTAGCCACCACTCAACATGATTATAGAGGCACTGAACAGGTAGAACGGGGAGCAGAAGGGGCTGTCAGCTTCACTAGTGTGTGATATTCCAAGTTTTGTGCAGTATTAGCTTACTGAGCATATATCACAACATAAACACATTATAATTTAGAAAACGACTCCTCCTGAGTGGCGATGCAATTCTCGATAATGTCAGACAAGCCAAATTGTTTCCAAAAACACTTGGACTTCCCTTTGGATGAATAAATGTTTATTGACTGAAAATCTTTTTTAAAAAAATCTAGCTGTTATCAAAAAGATTAGAAATAACAACTGTTACCCAGATGTAGAGAAAAGAGAAACCTTGTGCGCTATTGGTGGGAATGTAAATTGGTGCAGCTACTCTGGAAAACAATATTTAAAGTTCCTTTAAAAATTAAAAATAGAACTACGGGCCGGCCGAGTGGCGCGATGGTTAAGAACTGGCTTGGGACGCCAGAGGCCCCGGTTCGGATCCCACATATGAGGGCCAGTGACACTGCCCTCCACAGCTAAGATGCTGAACAACAGCTCCACCTGGAGCTGGGCTGCCGTGAGTCGCCGGCGACGGCGTAGGCTGCAGCCCCTGTGGCAGTGGGTTGCCATGGGCTACCGTGTGTAGCCAGCAGCCAGCGTGAGCGGCCAGCAGCCGCACGGAGCAGCCGTCCAGAAGCTGGCGACTGATGTGCCTCGCCTGGGAAGAGCGCAATGATGGTGCCAACTTGGGTCAGTGAAGCAACGTCCTCCACAACTAGACTGAAGAACAAAACGACAGCAACTTGTCTGTTCCCCTTCCCCCAATTCCCCAGCACTGTTCCCATCCCCCAAAATCCCCAATAAAAAAAAAATCTTAAAAAAAAATAGAACTACCATATGATCCAACAATTCCACTTATGGGTATTTATCCAAAGAAAGCAAATATCACTATCTCAAAAAGCATAAGCACCCCCATGTTCATCACAGCATTATTTGCAATAGTCAAGATATGGAAAAAACCTAAGTGTCCGTTGATGAATGGATAAAGAAGATACGTGTGTATATATGTGTGTGTATATATGTGTACACACACACACACACACACACACAATGGACTATTATTCAGCCATATAAAAGAATGAAATCTTGCCATTTATGACAATATGGATGACCGTTAGGGCATATACTAAGTAAAATAAATCAGACAAAGGAAGACAAATACCATATAAACTCTCTTATATGTAGAATCTAAAATACAGGTGAACTGTTTTTGTTTTTAGTTTAAATAAATTGAAAAAATAAAAATAAAATGTGTTTGTTTTAACTCAAAGAAAGGGGGGAGGGGAGATGGATGACAATAAGGGAAGGAATAAAGACAAAAAATGTCATAGCCAGTTGAGCAGAACTAGGACTAGAACTCACATTTTCTATTCTTTGTTCAGAGTTCTTTTTTTCCCTTTTCAGCACTGAATATAATTCCCCCCACCCCCAGCAGCCTTCCTTGCATTAACTGATATTCTTTTTGCTGAAATCCCCTCTCTGAGCTTGGTTAGATTCAACCTCCTGCCGACCATGGGCCTGATCCCGCCTGGGAGACCATCAGCCTCTCTGTTGCCTGGCCACAGACTGCATGCACCCTTAGTGGCATTCTTGCTGAGGTGTGCCACTGTTCCCACTGGAGTCAAAATGAGAGGGAGGGTTATATCTCTGTAGACTGATTACAAGCCTAAGGTGGATAGTCAAAATATTTATCAGCTGGTGCAGCACGGCACCCAACCAGTCAGGCTAAAAACAACCAGTACAGCCAAAGCTGTGCAAGCAGGCTAAATACTAGCCTCTTCAGGATTATTTAAAAATTGCAAGTGGTTATCTTTTAAAAAATAATTTGTTTGTAAACAACATTGCTGTTATTGTTGTTACAATTTTGAACCACTTTAAAAAAATAATTTGTTTGTAAACAACATTGCTGTTATTGTTGTTATAATTTTGAACCACTTATTTTTCAATTTGATTGAACCACTAACTTATAGCATTGGCCAGAAATTAATCAAGTTGTGAACTAGAACATGGATTAACATGTTTTAGCTGTGGGCAAGAGGTCTGGAGAAGATACTAACATTGTTGATGGGACTTCCAATGAGCCTTCAACTGTTGCAAATCTGAAGCCTGTGTTTCTTTATTTCCTTGTTCCTTTGTCTCTATAAAATGAAACCAGCAATGTTCCTTGGTTATACTTATGTTCATCAAAATGCCACTCCTCTGTGTTCACAAACAATCTTATTTTTAAGCTTTTAAAAATGTTATCAATTTAAAGAAATAGAGATCATTTGAGAATAATATAACAAACACCTGTGGTCTCACCTTCCAGAATTACAAATCCTAACATTTAGTCATCTTTACTTCAGATTTGAAATAAAGTTGAAGTTCCTGCTTGCTGATTCCAAGCTTCTCCCTCCCTCCCCAGAGGCAACCAATGAAGATTTCCTGTCTCCTTCAGATCCAGTGGTTCTCAGCCCTGGCTGCGTATCGGGATCACCTGGGAATCAATTAGAAATCTCTGGTGCCTGGGTCTCATACCAGACAAATAAAATCAGAAAAGGGAGAAGGGTAGGAAGAGGGGAATTCAGGCATCAGTTAGGTTGTTTTCCAAATCAGAGTGATTATTTGCTACTTCGGTATAATTTTCCAGAATCCTAAGCATGGGTTTTTTTGTGTGTATTTTGAACCCCTTATTTAATATAGATATGGATAGGCCTTAGTTTTCCTGCTCGAAACCAGGGAGTGCTAGGTGACAAAGGGAAGGACTGTAACTGGCCCTCTTTTAACAGCCTGCATCAGTCATTTTTAAAGCTTCCTTGGTGATTCCAATATGCAGCCAAGATTGAAAAACAAACCACTGTCTAGCTCCTGTTTGTGTATTTTTAGTACATGTGTATCTATCTATGAACAATACATTTTATTGCTTGTGTGTGTGTATGTGTATATTTTTGAAGAATATGTAAATGAGGTCATAGTGTCACTTTCTTCATCTGGCCTTTTCACTCGACATTGTTTTTTTTTTAATTATATGGAAATAATCATAGACTTATAGAGAAGTTGTGAAAGTAGTGTCCATGTCCCATACACCCTCAACCCAGCTTTCTACTGTTAACATCTTGTACAACCCTAGTACAAGGTTGAAATCAGGAAATACTATTAATTTATCTATAAACCTTATTTGGATTTTGCCAGTTTTCCTACTGATGTTTTGTTCTGGTCCGGGATCCTATATTATTACATAGCTGTCATGTGTCTTTAGTCTCCTCCAATCTGTGATAGTTCCCTAGCTTTTCCTTGTCTTTCATGACCTTTGCACTTTTGAAGAGTAGTGGTTAGTTATTTTGTAGAATGTTCTTTTATTTTGATTTGTCTGGTGTTTTCTCATTTTTTTAATTGAGGTTATGCCTTTGGGGCAAGAATTCCACACCAATGATGTTGTGTTCTTCTCAGGCCATCCTGTCAAGCGTTCATGATGTCACTATATCTTATTACTAGTGATGTTAACCTTGATCACTTGGTCAAGGTGTTGTCTGCAGGATTTTTCCACTGGAAAGTTACTATTTTAACCTTTGTAATTAAACAGTATCTTGTGAAGAGAGACGTTGAGATGATGTCATATCTTGTTTCTCATAATACTTTTGCTCACTAGTTTTATCATCCGAATTCGTCTGCTAGGACTGCCATAAGAAAATACCACAGACTGAGTGGCTTCACAGACACTTATTTTCTCACAGTCTTAGAGGCTGGAAGTCTGAGATCAAGGTGCTGGCAGGATTGTTTTCTCCTGCGGCCTCTCTCCTTGGCCTGCAGATGACCACCTTCTCGTTGTGTCCTCACATGGCTTTTTGTCTGTATCTCTGCGTGAGCCTCCCTGGTGTCTCATCCTTTTCTTGTAAGGACACCAGTCCTATTGGATGAGAGCTCCAGCCTTATGACCTTATTTAACCTTAATTACCTTCTTAAAGGCCTTGTCTCCAAATATAGTCACCTTGGGGTTAGGTTTTCAACATAAAAATGGCGGGGGGCACACAATTCTGTCCATAGCAGCATCCATCAATGAACCTTGTCTACAGCAACTATTGGTGTGGTCTATCCCTAATGGTGTTTTTCAATTTCCGTCATTTCTTCTCTATTTACGAATTGGAATTCTACTGTAAGGAAAAGCTGCTCTTCAACTTATTAATTTATTCATATCAGTACAGACATTTTTTTCCTGTGAGTTATAATTTATTACTAACATCATCTTATTGTTTAAATTGCCCTACATTTGACTCTTGGGCGTTCCTTTGAAGTTGGTTCTGTGTCCTTTCAACATGCCTCATCATTTTTTGAGACCTTCCTTACTTTCTAACTCCACAAGATGTGGCAGGCTTCTCTTATATTTTCCCTGTCCTAGCCCTGAAATCACCATTTCTCTAAGGAGCCCTTGTTCCTTTTATGGGATAATGATATTTAGAAATCAAGATGTGGGTGCTAGGTATGCTTGTTGCTACTGGGGTGTCATTACGTCCTCGGGGCTGCCAGTAAACAGAGCTAGGGAATATATGCATGTATGCTCACACATGTCTCACACACACCTATATTTATTTCTCTGCCTTTCCATATGTATATATGTTAAAAATCATGAGTTCATACTGATACCTCCTCCAGTCCCACGCTACAGGGTTCATTCTAGCCTTCCTTTTCCCCTTATTTGTAATTCCCTTCCCCAACAGTGAGAAACCTGGTTCTCATTATCCATGATAAATTTATGTATTTGCTCAGTCGTAGTACACACATAACATAGCTTTAGAATTGCTAAACTAAACCCCTGTGAAAAACAATTTACTAACTAGAGAACAATACACAGTTCTTTATGTCTTTAACCTTATAGTATACAATCAAACTATTGTTTAACAACTTTACTTAAGTTAGTTATTTTCCCTTCAGTGTGGTTATCTTATTCCCTTGCAATACAGTTAGACTCATTTGTTACTGTCTATATACCATCTTGAGCTCTTTTCACATCCTGGTTTTAGTCATTTTTTTTACAATAATCGAAGCATTAACACAGTTCTAAAAGCCAGAACTAACAAAAATGTATTCTCATAAAAATGTCGCTTCCCTCTTATCTCTACTACCCTGTTCTCATTCCCCCATTTTTTCCACTTGATCCCACTCATCCCCTGCAGTTACCAAATGTACTCAGTTTCTAGTTGATCCTTTCTATATTTCTTTTACACAGCTGTACAGATACACATGTAATTTTTTATTAGTTTCAGGTGTAGAAAACAATGTAATAGACATTTACCCCCTCACAAAGTGATAACCCCCTCCTCCAATCTATTGCCCCTCTGACATCATATATATCTGTTACAATTCCATTGACTCTATTCCCTATGCTGCACTCCATATATTTTCTTATATTCCCTTCTTTCTCACACGAAGGGGAGCATACTATGAGTCCTCTTTTGTACTGTCCTTTTTTCCCCCACTTACCATTATGTCTTGGAATTCACTCCATATCAATGTATAAATATCTTCCTCATTCTTTTTTTTTTACATCTGCATATAGTACTTCATTGTGTATATACTTCATTTCTTTTTTTTTTTTGAAATTTTTTTTATTGGGGAATTGGGGGGATGGGAACAGAGCTGGGGAATTGGGGGAAGGGGAACAGACAAGTTGCTGTCCTTTTTTGTTCTTCAGTCTAGTTGTGGAGGACGTTGCTTCACTGGCCCAAGTTGGCACCATCATTGCACTCTTCCCGGGCGAGGCAGATCAGTCGCTGGCTTCTGGACGGCCGCTCACTGCGGCTGCTGGCCACTCACGCTGGCTGCTGACTACACACGGTAGCCCATGGCAACCCACTGCAGCAGGGGCTGCAGTCTACGCCTCCGCCGGCGACTCACGGCAGCCCAGCTCCAGGTTGAGCTGTTGTTCAGCATCTTAGCTGTAGAGGGCAGTGTCACTGGCCCTCATATGTGGGATCCGAACAGGGGCCTTCTGGAGTTCCAAGCCAGTTCTTAACCAACATGCAACTCGGCCGGCCCTATACTCCATTTCTTTATTCAACCACTCTCTCATGTACCAGCATTTAGGTTTCCAATATTTTGTAATTACAAATGATGACATAATCAATAATCTGGTACATACACATTTTTGTATTGTTGAATATATTTCCCAGGAGAGATATTACTAAGGCAAAAGATAACCTGCATGTATAATTCTACACCTATTGCTGAACCTCCCTCCAGAAGGGTAGTAACAATTTGCATTCTCGCCAATAATGTATGAGAGTGCTTATTTTCTCACAGCTTTGCCAACAAAATTTGTCGTTTTACTTTTAAAGTTTTACCAATCTAGTAGGTAAGAGGTCGTATCTTTGTGTTGCTTTATTTTGTATTTCTCTAGTTATGATGAGTGTGAATATTTTGCTTATGTTTAAGGGCCATTTTCATAACTTCTTTGTCAATTGTCTGTTTATGTTTTTTTTCCATCAGATTTTTTGCTCGTTGTCCTCCAATTTTTAAAAAAGATTTTAAAACATTGTGGTAAAAATATATATGTACCACAACATTTGCTATTTTGGCCATTTTAAGTGTACAATCAGTGGCATTAAGTACGTTCACAAGGTTGTGCAACCATCACCACTATCTATTTCCAGAACTTTCCTACCACCTCAAACATAAGCTCTGTAACCATTAAGAAATAATAACTCCTCATATCACCCTTATCCCAGGCCCTTGTCTTTCTATTTTAAAAGTTAATTATCTCTTCGGAATATTAACGCTTTTTCTGTGGTATATTGGAGAGTTTTTCTCTCCATTTGTTTGTTGCCCTTTAACTTTGTTTATAGTATTTTTGGCCATACAAAAATTTGTTTTTAAGTCATCAAATTCATCAACCTTTTATTTTATTGCCTCTAGATTGTGAGGCATAGTTAAAAAGCCTTTCCCTACACCCAGATTATAGAGGAATCCACTTATGTTTTGTTCTATCACTTGTATGGTTTCTTTCCTTTTCTCTTTTCTTTTTTTTATATTTAGATCCCTGATCCATTTGGAGTTTGTGCTTGTGTATGGTGTGAGGTTTCACTCTAATTTTGTGTTTTTATTTATGGCTGGCCAGTTGTCCCCAAACTATTTATTAATAGTGTCTTTTTTCTCTACTGATTTATAATATCATCTTGGTCACATTCCAAGATTTTTTAAATGCTTGATTGTGACTACACTTGCATTGATTTATGTGTGTGTGTGTGTGTGTATACACACACATATATATAATCTAATCATGAAAATAATTTTAGAAGTAAATACTTTTCTAGGCTCAAAGAAGTTCTGACTGCAAAGGGCTCTAGAAGTCATCTAGGTCAACCTTCAGTGGCTCCTCACCATTTTTAAGCTGGAGCTAAAACCCCTTACTTGAGCCCAAGAATTTCTCATGAGCTGATCCGTACCTGTCTCTGTAGCTTTTGTCCTAGCTCCTTTATCCAATATCCTACACTGCATCCTACTGAACTTTCTTCCTGTTTTCTTTCCCATGATGCAGCTTTATGCCTCCATGCCCTCACATGTGCTGTTCCATCTGCCCAGAATGCCATTCTTTCTCCTTCTCTGGGTGGTTTAGCATTCAAATCTCATGCCACTTTCTGTAGGAAGCCTTTTCTGGCCTTTCCATCTGAGCCAGAACCTCCTCTCTTGGGGTCTTGCAGTACCCAGATTTACTATAGTCAAGGTCTCATTGCACCATGTTGCATTTGTGGGTTTGTCTCTTTCCCCCACTAGACTATGAGTCCACTGAGGTCAAGCACAATGTCTTAATCTTGTTCTTTGTATCTCCAGATACAAAGAAAGCTTGGTAAATACACAGCAGTGCATCTAGGCTTGGCTTCAATTCTTCAAATAACAGTTTGCTGCCTTAAAAGGCAACCTGCTTCATTTTGACATTATTCAAAAGTTCTTCACAGCAAGCTGAACTCTGTTTTCCTGTAATTTTCCCACTTGTCCTTGTTGTGTCCTCAAGAACCAAATCTCTTTTTAGAGAGCAGTGATGTGCTCCCAGAGTTGGGTCTTGCCCAGGGACACAGCTGTAACTGGCGCCTCTTAAAACAATTTAGTGCTGCTTGTTTTGGGTATGAATTTTTCCTTTCAATGAATATTTGATTTAAGGTAAGAAAAATCTGAGTTTCCCATAAAGTGCTTCAGTCTGTTATGCTATTTTAATGTGTTCCCACAAGCTGCTTCCCTGAAAACCTGCTAACTTAATTCAAGGAAAGTATTCACATTCAGCATGTTATTTGTCACTTCAGTGATGACAGTTGCCTTTCTCTCCATGTTTTTATGGGGACCCAATGGATTTAATTGGATTCTTTGTTCTTTGCTCTTCTGGGCATTCTGTGGTGCTGACTTGCTAGCAGTTCTAAGAACCATCATGTTGCTGTCTAGTGCCCTCAGCCTTTGGCTGCAGAGGCCTGGACTAGACCTGCCCATGAGTTCTGGTACCACATCTACAAAATTCTGTGCAAAAGCTATGCCCGACCACTAACTAGAGTTTCTCAAAGGGCCACTCGAAATAGAGACTCCCAGTGACACATGCCACTTTCCACTCGTTTTACTGGGGGAGAACTAGTCATATGGCCAATCTAGGAACAAGAGGGTATGGGAAATATAGTCTAGTTCTGTGCTCAAAAAAGTATATCATGTGTCGCTGCATTACAAGCCATCACAAAACTTCATGGTTTAAAACAAAATTCCTTTAGTTAGTTGACAATTCTGTGGGGCAGCAGTTTGGGCTGGGATCAGTTAGGCAGTTATGGTGATCTAAGTCAGGCTTACCTGATCAGCTGACTGGGCTCACTCATGTAAATGTGGTCAGCTGCTGTGTTGGTTGGTGACTGGTTGGTCTAGGATGGCTTCAGCTGGGAAAGTGTGTCTCTGCTTGATTTGCCTCTCACCCTCCAGTAGACGAGGCTAGATTTGTTTCCATGGCAGCTGAGCAGAATCCCAAGAGCAGAAGTCTGCAAAGTCTGTAGAGGCCTCGACTTCAGAACTCACACAACGTGGTTTCTGTCACATTGTATTGGCCAATACCCAGAAGCAAGGAGTGGAGATATAGAAGCTGTTAAGAACTGTGGCCATTATTGTAA
Organism: Hipposideros armiger; assembly: GCF_001890085.2. Classification (NCBI taxonomy): domain Eukaryota; kingdom Metazoa; phylum Chordata; class Mammalia; order Chiroptera; family Hipposideridae; genus Hipposideros; species Hipposideros armiger. The sequence continues at coordinate 2,624,299 of NW_017731363.1, forward strand.
CCTATCACAAAAAACCAAATATAGAATTGGTTAAGTAGTTTGTCTGTGACATGCTTAACAGAGTACCTGACAGGGTAAGTGTCCAATAAGCATATCTATTGCCATCATCATTATCATTTATTGAACACCTACCAAGTGGCAGGCTCCGTACTAGGCAATTTACATACATTGCCTTATTTAATCATCACAGCTATCCTACTTTACAGATGAGGGAATTGAGGCTCAAAGAGATGGAGGAAACTACTGAAGGTTTATTCAACTAGTATACGATAGTGTCCAAGCTTATACTCCATACTGCCTCGGGTCTTAGTTTCCCCCCAAAAAATACTGAAGGAGAAACTAAAATTGAATCTGGGATGATATTAAACATTTAAGAAAGTCTTGAAAAGGATATGGAAAGAAAGACCTTGGACTTATGACCTGAAATATGAGGGTTAAGTCTAGAGCCAGTTTTGGCAGATGACCCTCAGTTTGGTTACAGCTCATCTCAAGGAGAAAACAATGCTGAATATTGTGACTCATCTGCTGTCATATACTGACTGGTTCTTTATCACAGAGGGTTGGAAAATTCCTTTCCAACCCAAGAGCCCATGTTAGTGATAGAAGATCTTGAGTAGGGGGAAGGAGGTAGAAGGGAAGAGGGTAGGGGACAGAAAGAAACTCAGCCTTGGGATAGGAAATACCAGAGCAGAAGAGGGGTTTGGAAAGCCTTTGGCCAGATAGTCCTAATCTCTTTTGGGAATGAAGACACCGACGTGATAGTACTTTATTGACCCTACAGGCAAGGCTTGGTGAACATACAACTTAACATTTATTCATTTTTCCGTAAACTTAAAGCCCCCCCAGGAGTCTGCAGCCCGTAAATTGGGAACCAGTGGTCTAGTACGGAAAAGTAGATAGGTTTAATTTTGAGAGTGAATTTTATTAATTTGGTAGTGGTTACTGGAAGCCCTGCATTGAAATGGATCCTGAGGACATCGCTAGATGTTACAGGAAAGGTTGCTATGACTGATTATTGATATCTCTCACTGGCCTGGACAGAGATGGTAATGTCACACATATTAATACTAAGTTTTTGCCATCTGTGATCCAGTTATGTTTTCGTAAGAGGTAACTGTAGCACAGAAAGATGACGTGATTTTCTCCATGTTACATAGTTAGTTAATAGCAGAAGCAGGTCTATGTCTTTGGTCTCCTGATTAGTGCCATGGGCATGATGTATTTTTCAATTTTCTTTCCACATTTGCCCCTATTTTTGTCCATGCTGGATATGGTGTAGTTTCCTTTCTTCATTTGAGAAAGGAAAACTAAACAAAGCTTATATGGGAATTTGCCTGGCAAATTTAGTTGAGTGTTGAGGCAAGGGTTTCAATTATGGTCTATTTCCATGTCCATTCTCCTGTTATAACACATTCGTGCCCAAGCATTAGACTTTGAAATTAGAGGACTAGTTTATTGTTGAATTAAAATCTGGTGCAATTCAAGATGACCCAGTGAATACCTCCTCCTCCCTTTTCTCTCCTTCAACCCCCAAGATCACTCACTCCCTTTCTATTTTAATACCTTTCAGGCATCTGAAATTAATTAATTCTTACTTACTCATATGGACACCCACACACAAGTCCATGAAACTCATGGGTCCCATAAAACCTCATTACCCTAGAGCCAGAGGGACAGGCTTCATCCAGCCTGTTTTCTGAGGTGACTAAAGCGCAGAGAGTGAAGAGCTGGAAGGTTTCTGGGTTGCAAAGCTGGAAGCCAATTTTCTAAAATCCAGTTTTCCAAATGGCCAATTTGCTGAATGGCTGACTCACACCACTGTCTTGTTTTTGCGAACTTCTTTTGTTAAGTTGATGGGTTTTCATACTGTCTTCGTTTAAAGGAATATTTAGATTGCCTCTGCCCCAGATCCCTCCTCCTGTAGCTGAGCCTGGGGAGAAGAGAAAGGCGAGAGTGAAGAGCATGAGGAGATGAATAAAGAATATAAATACTTTTTGATTAACATATTCTCTATTAATAATGTATATGATAAAAATGCTACATATTCAGAATATGTTTTTGAATAAGTTTCTATTAGTGAAGGATACTAACAAAGAATCTATTCTCATGACTCCTTTCCTCTTATGAGTCAGAGTATGAATAGATTTTCCCCGTATCCTTCAATTCTCCCTCTCTCTCTCTCTCTCTCTCTCTCTCTCTCTCTCTCTCTCTCTCTCTCTCTCTCTCTCTCATCTTCAGTCCTAGCATCTTCTTTCAATTTCTTCAAAACACCAAGCCTTTCCTGTCATTACCTTTGCATTTTCTGTTCTGTATGTCTTGAATGCCCTACCCCCTCTTAGCATCAACATCTCCTTGACATCACTTAAGTCTCAGCTTAAATGCCCCCTTCTCAGTGAAGCTTTACCTGATCACCTAATCTAACTTCACTCCTTTATCCCATGTATCAGTTAGTTTTGTCATGTAACCATCCCCCAAATTAGTGGTTAAAAGCAACTATTCATTTAACTCATGTCTACAGACATATGAGAGAGCCAAGCAGAGATCAGCTGAGCCAGCCCAGATCAGAAGAATTACCTGGTCAACCCACAGAATTGTGAGCTAAATAAAATATTTATTGTTTTAAGCCACTATGGTTTGGGGTGGTTTGTTACACAGCAAAAGCTAACCAATACAAGGTTACAAGGTATGGGTCTGGATTAAGACATCCGACCCATTCAGGGAACAATACTTAGTCCTATATGGTTAGGTATTGTAGCAGTTACAATGCCCCACCCATAATCCTTCATGCCTTCCCATTCCTGTCCATATCTATCTGGCTTCCAGCTACCAACTCATGCATTTTTATGCCTGAGGCCTTTCTCTGGCTGCCAGATGCCCCTTTGCCTGCAGTAGGCCAGAAATTCTGGAGAATTAACACAAGTATGAGCATCCTTCAATCAGTGACTGATGGGAATTGGTGTATTAATGCCCTAGCTTGCTCATCACTTGGGTGGGATCGTTCCATACTGTTTCCCAGAGCTCCCCAGTGAGATTGAACTCTAGGACTTGGTAAACAGTTTCCATCACCTCTCTGCTCTTATCTTTTTTATCCATAGCCAGACCTGGAGTCACATATCCCAGGGATGAGCCTAGGGTGCTCATTTTGGCTCTGTCACAGGGTGAAGCTGCACAACTGCACCCAAAAGATTTGGCATGACACTTTTGATGGGGAGGGGGGAGAGCTTTTGAGAGATGGAATTCAGGTGAAGGGTAGGTGAAGCTGAGAGATAAGAGTGAGGAACGACATTGGGGAGAGATCTGTTGTGTAACGTTACGTGGAAGAAACAAAAACTACAAGTTTAATGTATCCATTTTTCTTATAATAGCCTTTTTCCCCCAATACTATTTGTGTGTGTGTGTGTGTGTGTGTGTGTGTGTGTGTGTTGGAGGTATAATTTACATAGAGTGAAGTATACAGTTCTTTGATGTACTATTCAATGAGCTTTGACAAATGTATGCACCCAACCCTAACCTCAAAAATCAAGATATAGGGCATTTTAATCACCCCACAATGATCCCTTATGCCCCTTTGCAGTCAATCCCCACCCCCCACTCCCACCAGAGGCAATTACTGCTATGCTTTCTATCATACTATACTTACTTGTTCTAGAACTTCACAAAAATGAAGTCATACAGTATGTACTCTTTTATGTCTTGCTTCTTTCACTGAATAGAATGCTTTAGAGATTATCTATGTTGGTGTGTATATCAGAAGTCTATTCCTTTTTTATTGCTGGATAATATTCTATTGTATGACTGTAGCATAATTTATTTATCAATGTTTGCATATTTCCCGTTTTTATCTATTATGAATAAAGCTACCATGAGCATTCATGCACAAGTACTCTTATGTGCATATGTTTTCATTTCCCTTGAGTAAATAGATTGAAATTGTTGGATCATAGGGTAGGTGTGAAGCTTTTGGTCTGGTTGCCTCTGTGGCTGTCTCGGTTTCCCCCATCCCTCTCTCTCTCGCCTGCCTTCCTCCCCCTCTAATAGTTCTACTGTACTGAAGTTCCAGTAAGCATTCTGTGGAGAGGCCTCAGGTACTTCCCTCCAAGTTCCAGAGCAGGGACTGGGGGTAGGGTGAGGAAAGAGCATAGGGCTAGAAGTTGAGTATGCGTGGTTAAGAGAACAGATTCTAGTCTTAGTTCTTCCATTAATAAGTTCTAGGCAAGTAATTTTCTGAACTCCGGTTTTCTCATTGGTTTCTCTTCAAGATTCCTTTCAGATGGTTCTATGTCTGCCTTGTGATTTAGTTTCCCTATGCAGGACAGAGAAAAATATTAAATTATTTATATTCCTTCTGACTTCAAAAACATGAAAATAGTATTTCACTGCCTCCTGGTAAGGGTGGATGCTAAGGGTGATTTCTTGTTTTCTTGTGACTTGGATGGTTGATAAGGTACAAATAGGGGAAGCCAAGAGGGACAAGACCAGAAGTAGTGGGAGACTACAACAGAGCAAAGAGAAGAAGGGGGGAAGAAGTGGAGGAGGATGTCGGTGTGTGTGTGTGTGTGTGTGTGTGTGTGTGTGTGTGTGTGTGAAGAGCGCATAAGAGCAAGATCAGAAATGAGAAACATATACACAGAGAATGATATTTGCCATAGGGAGTCATAGGGAGTAAACAGTAGGGAGAAAAAAAGATGTTCTGAACAGTTTGCTGAGTCATGTGCAATGTCAACACCTCCTCTGCCCACCCCCAAGAAAATTTCAGGGAAAACATCCATTATTCTACAGTCTTTTAAGAGATGCATATATACTTTGATATTTTTAATTCATTAGTGTTTAAAATTGGCTTCATGGTGACCTCAAAACCAGAAGATAATTTACCAAAGGGGCCCTACAACATTTAGGCTGATGAATGAAAGTATTAATTAAAGTAAAAGGCTAAGTTGTTGTTAACAAAAGAGACTTAACAACACAGTAGCCTACAGAACCAAGAGGTTTATTTGTATTTCAGGTAACAACTCAGAGGTGCACGGTTCAGACTGGTGAAGCAGCACTGCTCCACAGTCAATCAGAAACCCAAGGTTCTTCCCAAAAGAAACCCAAGGTTCTACCCAAAGAGCCGCATGTGGCTCGCGAACTGCCGTTTGCCGATCCCTGCCGTAGGGTATTGTTATCTGTGTGTTTGAAGCTAGATTGCAGGGGTTCCGGGTGGTGGTAAGGAGAAAGTTAACAGGAGGAGACATGTCTACTGTCTTGCGTCCTAGTTCTGAAAGTGGTATACAACACTTTCTCTTATATCTTACTGGCCAGAATTCAATCACATGACCAAACCTCATTACAAGGGAGACTGGGAAATGTAGTAAAGCTTTGTGCCCAGTAAGATGGGGAAAGTGGATTGTAATGGACAACTGGCAGCCTTCGCCCCAAAGAGCAAGCCCTCAAATCCCCAAAGGGGCTGTTAGGGGCACTGTTCCATCCATGCTTTGAGGGAAGAACAATATTCTTCAGGCCTCACTGAGACTTTTTTCTACTCTGGCCTATGCTGCATTCGCCCTGTGTATCAGCACACTTGCACTGTGATCTGATGCGCTTTGGACAAGAGGGTTATTTACTAATTCTTGAACTCTTGCTTGATACCAAGTTAAGCTAGAGCTGAATGTGTTTCAGGAGCTGAGTAAAGCAGGAGGGAAGTGAGCTAAAGGGCCCTGTTCCTTCCCCCAACATGTTTGTCTCACAGTGGGGAGCTGAAACTGAAGTCTTAAATCTTTTTTCTTTTTCTGGAAAATCCTCCCAAGCCAGATGTGCCCTTCCCCACCTACTTCCATTACCCAACAATCTTTTCTCTCTCCTCCTCCCTCACAGACCCCAATGGTGTTGACTGGCTATGACAGTATGTAATTGAACACAGAGCATTTTCCCTCCACTGTGATTAGTCGAATTTTACCCCATATGCTGTTGAATCACCATTAAAAGATGCAGCTAAAGTCTCCAGGCTACAAATTCCTCCTGAGGTGTTGAGTGGCATGTACTTGGGTGTTCCTCCATGGTGACACCAATGCCAGTTCTATTAACTGAGTACTTCCTCTCTTCTCACTTTCTTACTCCCTCACTCCCTCTCCTCTTTCATGACTTTGACACTGCCATTTTTATTTACTTCAGGCCCACCATGGCCTGTGAGCCAAATCCGCACTGTCAACAGGTTCCCTGGAATGGTGTCCTATATTTGGCTTGTAACCAGACTCTGGGGGTGTCTACATAGCAGTCAATAGCTGATTAGGGCAACAGAGAAGTTTTTCTTCACGAGAAAGAGCTCAAGTTTAATTAATCTCAGGGCGAAATGGTTCATCTCGAATAAATTATATTCTCTAGCTGCTAGCACAGCTGTTGAACAAAACACATTCTCCAGCAATGAGAAGAATGACAATCTGCAGGTCTTAAATGAGAAGAGAATTTTAAAAACCAAAACCAGACAGGTGTGGTAGGTTATATGAATGATGGTCTCAAATACTTCCCCTGCCTGGGGCCTTGCAGACTTCCCATTAAGAGGTGGAATCTGGGCCGGCTGAGTGGCGCGATGGTTAAGAACTGGCTTGGGACGCCAGAGGGCCCCAGTTCGGATCCCACATATGAGGGCCGGTGACACTGCCCTTGTCTGTTCCCCTTCCCCCAATTCCCCAGAGCTGTTCCCATCCCCCCAATTCCCCAATAAAAATCTTTAAAAAAAAAAAAGAGGTGGAATCTATTTCTTTACCCCTTGAGTCTGGTGTGGCCATGTGACCTGCTTTGGCCAATGGGACATTAGCAAACATGAAGCAAGTAGAGGCTTGAAAGTTGTTTGTGCATTGGGGCTTGTTCTCCTCTGGTGCCTGTGACTCTGAGACCCAAGAATGTATGCTGGATGATGAGACACATGTAGTTGCACCAGCCAATAACTTGCCAATACTATACATGGGTATGGCCATCATGGGTCACCCAGCCCCTAGATAACTCACTAGCTGACTGCAGACAAATGTGAAATCTCTTGGACAAACCTCAGAATCATGATCTAAATAAATAGTGGGTGTTTTAAGCCACTAAGTTGTGGAGTGGTTTGTTATGTAGCAAAAGCTAACCGATACAACCAAATATTGGGTTGTCGGGAAAGTCATGACGTATTTTTGCATTGAAAAACATACAAAAATACATCATGACTTTCCCGGTGACCCAATAGCTGGTACAACTGCGTGTACGTTCCTGTGTGCGTGTGTGCGCCTGTGTGTGTGTGCGTGTGTGTGCCTCTTATATCTTCCCCCATATCTATAACAGATGTTCCCAACATACTCTGAAATCAGTACAGTCCAGGTAAGGTCTTTACTCAGACACTCTGTAAGAACTCCAAGCTCCATAAATAACATGTAGAGAAGGAGTAAGTGATCCCTCTCTCATCATCTTCCCTCTCTTATCCCTCTCCTGCCCCAGGCTCCTGAACTTGGATCCTGGCCAAGCAGACACCTGGCCAATCTAAAGAAAGGGGGTACCTAGAATGGGCCACACCACTCATTTCCTAGGGGCACTGCTTCTCTCTGGCAGCCTCAGCAAGAGGGATGAAGGAAGATACGTGTGTGCACCTAAGTTCTTCAGATTATAAAGAAATGGATGATAACCATTGGTGTTTTCCTCCTTCTTGTCATGGGGTTTAGATGCTAGAATCTCACAACCTCCCCACCAAACCTCATACCCCACAACATTTGGTCATTGCTGATGGCTTTGCTAAGACAAGTTCCCTAGGAGTGTTCTTACATACTGGACATGGATATCAGGCCCTAAAACCACAGAAGTGACATTTCTAGGGGAGTCTTCTTTGGTTAGACAAAGCCCACATGAGATTCTGTCTTTATTAGTTTCCCGTATTTGAGTAGGCATAGTTGGTCTAATTATTACTTGTCCTGTATCATATATGTTGGTTTTACTATGGAAGACACTATAGTAAATCTATTTCTTATGGATTCAGAGTGGCTGGCAATAGGAATCCTTTCCTTCACATTTTCCTCTGTCCTACTTCTTTCTTTTTCTCTCATTTCTGCATGTTTTAGCTATGAAAATCAGTTTTCTTTTTTTCAAAGCAGCTTTATTGAGGCATAATTTATATACTATAAAAGTCATCTGTTTACAGTGAATAATTGGATGCTTTTAGTAAATGTATAGAGTTGTGCAGCTATCACTATAATCCAGTTTTAGGATATTTCTATCACCCCCAAAAGATCACTTGGGCCCATTTGCAGTCAGTCCCCATTTCCATCTTCATTACAAAGCAACCACTAATCTACTTTCTGTCTCTATAGATTTGCCTGTTCTGGACATTTCATATTAATGGAATTATACAATATTTGGTACAGCTATTTTTGATAAAGACTTAGGAGTTTTCTAAAGATAAAAATCTTTTAAAAAGCTAGTCTTCCTTTGAAAAGTTGATCCATGGATATGAACAACATGGCCTGACTTGGTTTGGGTTCCCTCAAAGCAGATGCCAAGGCAAGGACTTGGGGGCAGGCAGTTTATTTGGAAGAGGATCATGAGAAGCAGAAGTGAGAGAGTGGAAAGAATGAGGCACAGAGGGAAAAATACAAAAAAAATAAATAAAAAGCATGCAGGGAGAAGATTACCAACTGTGGACAACCGGGGCTCAATCCCACTGAGGACTGCCTGAGGAACCACGTGGAATATGCTTCCGGGGAAGCTGGGGTATTCGTTATCTAATGCTGTGTAACAAGTTGCTCTAAGCTTAACACTTCAAAGCCATGGTTAACATTTATTATCTCTCACAGTTTTAAGGGTCAGGGATTTTAGGTTGGTTTAGCAGGTAGTCTGGCTTGGGGTCTCTTATAAGGTTGCAGTAAAGATGTTGGCTGGGATGCAGTTGGTTGAAGGCTTACCTGGGGCTGGAGGATCCACTTCTAAGAGGACTCCCTCACCTGGCTGACAGCTCAGTACTAACTGTTGTCAGGAGGCCTATGTTCCTCACATCATGGCAGCTGGCTTCCCCCAGAGCAAGTGACCCCAAAGAGAGCAGCACGGAAGCAGCAATGCCTTTAATGATCCAGCCTGAGAAGTCACACACCATCATTTCCACCACATTATATTTGTTTCAAAGGTCATCTGTATTCATTGTGGGAGGGGACTACGCAGGGCATGAATACTAGGAGGCAAGACTCGTTGAAGCCATCTTGGAGCCTAGTTACCACATCGATTGTCTCCTGACCCTCTTTGGTTGACGGTTGCCTTGTGTAGGCTGAATAAGCTTGAGGAGGGGCTGGTAAAGCCTCGGGCAGAGGGTTTGTAGGTGTTTGTGATGAGAAGCTACCAGCCTGCTGGGAAGTATCTACTGTGCCTATAGATGAAATCAGAGGTGGGCCACAACGCCCGAAGCTGTCACTAATAGTACAGTTTGGCAGGTCCACCCTTGATAACGAAGAGAGATCTTCGACAGCTCAGATTTACAGGCAGAACAAAATGAGAGGTTGTTGGCGAGGTTTTTATACCTTTGGGATGCCCTCTAGGTAACCACTGTACTGAGCTTTGGGCTTTTGGAAGCCCATCATCCCTGAAGGAGCTTCCAGAACGACCAAGCCAGCATGCTCTTCGTATCGCTAAAGAGTATAAAACTGCATGCCAACCCTGGGCAGAGGTCCAGCCACATTCTTAAAATATGCGAAGGGAGCTGGAATCAAAGGCAGGAGTCAAGATTTAGAGCCTCTGTTGTGGAGGTTCTTCTCAAGGTAACCTGGAATAGGAGGCAATGATGACAGATCAATGGCCAGCAACACTGCCAAGTGCTGGGTGGAAAGCACTGACATCACTCATGCCACCTCAGTCTGCTATCCTTTAAAGGAGCAACAGCAGGAGGAGAGTGGAGGAAAGCAGGAACGGAGTAACAAAGGGAGAGGAGAGGAAGTGGACCTATAAACTGACATCGTTTGCTGCATGGCCAAAGCTAGAGGAGCCATATGACTCGGCTGGCCCCGGACAATCCTAGCTTAACCTGTTTTGGAATAGTTATTAATAGCACCTCCTTTTACTCTCAAAAGCATCTAGGTTTGGATGGCAAATTATATGGTCATCTTACCCATAGCACACTGTACTGCCCCATGCATAAACTTCCTCACTCTTAAATTGTAGGTGTTTAATGTGTGTCTTGTCTACTGTAATTTCTGGGAGGCTAGGGACCGCGTTTGACTTTTACACTGCTCTATCTGAAGTATTGGCATTTGTGAAGTGCTCAATATATGCTCTCTTAATGAATGAAAGAATGAATGAGTGAATGAGTGACTGAGTCAATGAATGAATACAGGAGCTCTGTTTTGAAAAGGTTGGTATGGTTGTAATGACTTGAGGGGAAGGAAGGGGGAAGTCATTAAGTCTATAATTAGAAAGGAAGCCATAGGAGGTGTGTTTTAAAACCCCAGGTCAAAGCTCTATTCATGTATTCTCTTCATTTAATTCCAGCGGCTCTGGGGCCAGATGTTGTATGGTCTCACAAACTGAGCTGCTGCTGCTGCTGCTGCTGCTGCTGCTGCTGCAAGTACAGGTTGTTGAATGTTCAGAAAAGCCCCAAGTGTGAATCAACAGGCTTTGCATCTCTGTTCTCCAAGGGTCTGCTCTGTCAGCAAGTGGTCTGAAAGCCAGGAAATTGTGTTATCAGCGGCATGGCAACTGTTAGGTACATTTTCTTTATTATTTCCTTTTTAGGGAGAGGGAGCCAAGCATTTTGCCACCAAACAAGAGCCATTTATGGACTACTCAGTCGCAATTGCTGAGAGCTGCTGGGGCTGCCACGTGATCCTAAGCATAAACCTTAGCCCATCTCATGGAGCCAAGAGCACAGGCTCAGCGTTTGGGAGGGCAGAAAAAATTACGGAGAGCTGAAGCCAGAGTTCTGCACAAACTGCTATATGGTGGCCAATTTAGAAGGGAAACTTCAACATCTGCAGTTGAGTTTGATTTATCCTCCCCAGCTTATCCAAAGACACTAAAACCTCCTTTGCACTTGGGTCTTAAATTCTCCCAAAGAAGTTGCTATTACTGTTTTTCTTTTAGATTTCAGAAATAGAGTGAGAACCCTTCTTAAGGAATGAAACATTGAGTCATAGTACCTGGCTTCTCTTTGTTGCTTTGCCATTAGGTCATTGTGGAGCTGCTTAACTTTAATTTATTTGTATGTCTTTTTCTTCTAAGATGGGAATCACTATGCTGACCATATCATTATAAGGCTAACACCCTGTACACTATTATTATGAATGTTTACATTCTCCCATTCCAGTCCTGTCCAAGCATAGTTCCAAAGCATACCCCATGAAAATCCCTACAAAAGTAAAGCACTTCTTAACAAACTGTTTAATATTTATCTAGTATCTACTAGAACACCTGTACTTACAGTACAATAACAGCAGGCTAAGGCAGTAGATGATAAGTAGTAATGTTATAGTTGAAAGATAGAGGACAGATAGAATTTAAGTAGGCAGGTAGAAGACAGGGCTGTCCAGACATTGGCAAAGTTATAGACTTATAGGGATTGGCAAACTAGGGCCCTTGGGCCAAATCTGGCCTGCTACGTTTTTGTAAAAAGTTTTATTAGAACACAGCTATGCTCATTCATTTATGTATTGTCTATGGTTGCTTTTATACTACAAGAGTGGATTTGTGAAATTGTGAACAGAGATGATATGGTCACCAAAGACTAAAATATTTACTATCTGGACCTTTAAAGAAAAAGTTTTCTGAGTCCTGGCATAGACCATGGTGGAAGTGGGGTGATTTTTCCTTCTTGGGATGGATATTTTAAAAATATGAGTTTGAACAGAAAGGGTAGAGCTTCAAAGCTATTTTTGGTAGGAAATAGGGAAAAGTTTCATGGGAAGTGGAAATATCTTTCTCACCCTGCAACAAACTCAGCCTCAGACCCAGATACTAAGAATCTGGAGGTATGGAAACTGCTTAAATTTATTGAATACATCTATCCTTCCATCCATTTATCTATCCATCTTCTCATTGAGCATGCATTTATTTAGTTTTTACAGAACCATTTTATTACTCAAATAAATCATGGCCATTGTAGGGAAAAACCTTTTTAAAATATAGATGTTCCCCCCTCAAAAGAAGAAAACCACCCATAATCCTACCAACCATAGATAACCACTGTTACATTTTGGTATGCATCCTTCTTATCTTTTTTTCTATGTGGAAAAGGAAGCTTTATTGAGTGCCTACTACATGCCAGGCAGTATACTAAGCACTGAGGATACAAAATGGTGAAAGCTTGGTCTTGACCTCAAGGATAGAAAGCAGTGACCCAAATCATTGCAATATGGGGTGAGAAGTGCAATAGCTGCCTGAAGAGATACAAAGAAAGCAGAGCAGAAGGAGTGATCACCTCCTCCTGGCCTGTTATATTCAAGGTGAGCCTTAAAGGGTACCTGGGAGTTTACCAGCTGAGCAAGAACATTTCAGACAAAAGGGAAAGTAACTGATGTTTCCCTTGTGCCTACTAGGTACCTAAGAGTTGTATTGAAAACATCTCATGTAATCATCAAAACAATTCTAAGAGGTAAATATTATCATTCCCATTTTACAGGTGAGGAAATTGAGACCCTGAGAGGTTATGGCATTTGCGTAAACCCATTCAGATAACTTGAGGTGGGGGCAGGATTTAACTCAGGTCTGTTGCCCATGCTTTCCCCACTTTATCACACATAGTCTCTCCAGGATAAGCAAAGTCATGGTTGCCAACTTCATTGATTTTATTTAACAAATATTTGTTGATCACCCACTCTGTACCAGATAAAGAATATATTCACTGTGTCTCCAAGGAGTCCTAAAGCATCTCTTAGTGTGTGTGTGTGTGTGTGTGTGTGTGTGTGTGTGTGTGTGTGTGTGTTACGGGAGTCTGTGTGCAAAGTCACGTTATGCTTTGGCTTCAGACAGAACTTGAAACTGATCTAGACCCCAAACATATATATTGAGTTTCTTCTTTCCTTGGTCATATGACTCTTGGTTCCTTCTTGGAGGATGTGGACCAATCATGTTGCATTGTTTGCCCCCTAGAGAGGCCATACTAATCGGATGATTTTAGTACTCCAAAGAAGGAGGTTGCTGATTATTCGGTAAGTCCCTCAGTCAATTACCAGTACTCTGGTGGGGTTGCATTGTATGCATGGGGCAGAGAAGGAGGCAGGAAAGTTACATCCCTCCCTGATCGCCACTCTCAACACAAATGGCTGTCTAATTGTGGACAGAAGGCAGAGGCCTGGCTTGACAGTGCTCAAGGGGTTCTAGGGAGGGGGCATCATGATGGGCTGAAGGGATTACAGGAGGCTTCCTGGGGCAGCCATATCGCCAACATTTCTTATCACAGCTGGCTGGGTAGCAAGCAACAACATAGGAATACCAGGAGAGGTTAAAATCTCCCTTTAAAATGCAAGAGGTGCTTTAACTTCCAGATTCCACTGGGAGGGGTATGTGAGGATTGGCAGGTGGATGCTGCTCACTCTCTCTTTCTCTGGAACACACACAAAGCCACCCACGGAGTTAGTGAGTTGCACCATGAAATATGGCATGGCCATAAATGAAATTACAAAGGAATCACTTCCAAAGGCTTCACCTTGAAACCTTAACTTCTACATTGTGAGCACACCACTTATTAACCACCGCTGCTGGGAAAGGGAGCTGTTAGTGCAATGCAGAGACGAGAAGACAGGCTGTCTTAAGGAGCAGAAAATGATAAGATTTATTGTGGGAATAAAACCCTGGGGAAATTGCCTCTTGTTGAATGTGTATGTTGGGCCCAATGTCAAAGCAGTTCACTCCAGCCAAACACAATGGTCTTGTTGGCAAATTCTCTTCATTGCTCTGTGCGTCTGTTTCTCTGTTTGTAGGATGGCATGTTAAGTGGTCTGTGAAGAAAGGATTGGTGAGTGGGAAGATACTTCATTCTCTTTTAGGTTCCTTGGTCCAACGGTCCCTTGACCAGTTTGCTTATGGCTTTTTCACCCAGGTGTCCTCCAAAATGGTGATGAAGCTCATGGCAACCTTACAGCTGTTCCACAGCCCTCACCTACTAATGACTCTATGATAGCCCCCAAAAGATGCCTCTAATTAACATCCAACAGAGCTCCCTTGAGGGCCTTGTAGGATCCAGGTCCTGGGCTGGGGACACAGTAATGAACAAGAGTGATCTGGTCCTTCAGATCTTCTTCTATCTAGGAAATTATGCAAGCAGTCAAATTAATCTTGACATTCAACAGCTTGAGGCTCCACAAAAACCCCTTCCCTCCTCCTAATTTTGGGAAGATTTAAAGCTCAGGGTTCCAGCCTAAGCAAAGATCCTAGAGTTCTCTTCTGGCTTCTTGTCTACCTCTACCACCCACAAGTTCTCTAACTTGGGACAAATGACACACACGAAATAGGCCAGCACTGTCGGTAGAGCTTTCTGCAGTAATGGAAATGTTCTAAATCTGTGCTGTGCAGTGTGAAAGGCAGTAGCCATAGGTGGCTATTGAGTGCTTGAGATGTGGCCAGTCAGAATTGGGATGTGCTATGGGTGGAGAATTTCAAAGCCATAGTACAAAAAATGCAAAATATCTCAGTAATCATTTTTATGTTGATTATTTGTTAAAAATATAACAGTTTGAATTTATTGGGTTAAATAAAATATGCTACTAAAATCAATTTCAGCTGTTTCATTTTACTTTTTAAATATGCTACTAACATTTTTTAAATTATATATGTGGCTTGCATTATATTTTTGTTGGACAGTGCTATTCTTTTTTTTTTAAAGATTTTATTGGGGAATTGGGGGAGGGGAACATCACTGGGGAATCGGGAAAGGGGAACAGACAAGTTGCTGTCCTTTTGTTCTTCAGTCTAGTTGTGGAGGACGTTGCTTCACTGGCCCATGTTGGTATTATCATTGCGCTCTTCCTGAGTGAGGCAGTCGCTCACTGGCCATTGGATAGCCGCTCACAGAGGCTCATGAAAGCGCACGTCAGCTGCCAGCCAGCCCCACTGCAGCCCACACCATCGCCAGCGACTCACGGCAGCCCAGCTCCAGGTCAAGCTGTTGTTCACCATCTTAGCTGTAGAGGGCACAGCGTCACTGGCCCGCATGTGGGATCTGAACCAGGGCCCTGCTGCTCAGAGCTGGCATCCCAAACCAACTCTTAACCAACGCACCACTCGACTGGCCCAGAGAGTGCCATTCTAAATCTTTGTTTCCTTATCTGGAAAATGAGGGAGATAGGCCAGAGATTGGTAAGGCACACTCATCTCAAAGATGCTATGATGTCCCCTCATACCTGACTCATTGTGATTGACTTCCCAGCTATGTGAACCATGGTCAAGGTTAACACAGCAGGCGCTGTCAGTGCCCCACTCACATCCCCTCAGCACTTATCATTCCAGTACCTGCTGAAAGCATCCTACTTCATGGACCTATAGCTCTTCCCCTTAGGGTTCTCTATCAGCCTACAGGAGGGGTGGCAAACAATGCCTCCAGGAGCAGCCCTCAGCCAATGATGGATGGGAGCTGGAGGATAAATACCCCAGTTTCCATGCCTCTCAGGTAGCACACTCAGGTGTGTTTATACAGTTTCCCAGAGTTCCCCAGCAGATTGACTCTCAACACCCACAATGGTACCCTGCTCAATACTACTCTTTATTAGCTTGCTTCCCTTCTCTATCTCACTTCCTCGTTGCCCTAAGTGCTTTCTGGGATCACCTCCTAAATAAACTACTACACTCCCATCCTGTTCTCAGAGTCTGCATCTGGGTAAGTGCAACGTAAAATTGTCAACTGCTAGCCCTATAAGGTAATGATGTTTAAGGACACTATCCCATAAGTCCTTCAGTGACTTCTCCTGTTTTATCGGCTCCTCAGAATCTCTGGCACATTAACCAACAAGTAGATGCTTCATGTTGTTCTTCAGTTTGTCCCATCCCACAAAACTGCAGACATAACTACTTGGCACTCTCTCCTTGCCCTCCCAAACATGCTACCTCATATGAATTGGCACTTTCAGCTACATTTTGTCTGCATTAATGATTTCTATTTTAATACTAGTTTCCAACCTCAGTTTTCATCAGACTGAGCTCCTGGTTTCATTTTCTCCTAATTGCAATAAGATGCCCAAGACATCTTCGGCACGATGGGTCGTGGGTGGGTGTAAATTGTTTGCTGCTGTTGAAGACACTCTGGGAGGGAACCTTCTGGGATCTGACAGGAAGTTGTTCCAGATGTCAGAAATTCAACGCCAAAAAAATAAAAATAAGCTGCATTTACTAAACTGATCAGGGTCTGGCATTTCAGAAATAAGAGAGCCTCTAGGATGAGCAAAATCTGAAATCTCTGGAAATGGTCCAGAGATATAGCAAATATATGGCCTAGGAGGGTTTTGGAAGCTAGAAGATGGATTGCGGCCATGTAAGGAATCATTTTCTCATGTCACATCAGGAATTAGAATCCTAGACGTATAGGAAGAGATTTTGGGAATTCTCTTACCCACCCTCTACTTTCTAATTTTATGGGTGAGAAACACTGAGGCCCAGATAGATGAAGTGAGCCGAATCTAAAAGCAAGTGCAAAGCTTTTCCTACAATCCTGGAGCACCACCCCTAGTCTTTGTACAGAAAAGCCCATGATTCCAGACCAACAACCATTGCTCCCACCCTCATCATGAGGGAAGACTAGAGAGTCAGGACAGCCAAGGGAAAAACCAGAATCCCCAGAACCATCTCTTGGCTGCACAAGACGATGGGAACCACATTTGGTAGCTCCCTATAAGGGGTTACCCAGGGTCTAGCTAGATGGCTGGCATGTGAAATGCACTGCATTAAAAATTAATCTGCCTGCTGAAGCAGCATAAGAATTGGAAGAGTATTTTTGGAACACCTCATGGTATTGGGCTCTGTGCTAGGCCCCCAAAGAATCTGAATCAGGCATAGACCTGGGCTCTGCTCTGAAGCTGTTTATGACTTAAATAGTAGAAACAAGGCAGGCAACAAACCAATTCAAAATATATAAACACAATTACCAAGTTTCTTTCACCAAATATTTGGTTGAAGTCTGGTGTGTGTCTTGTACCCCCTCCCATTCCTGGAATTCTCTAATAATTCCATGATATGAATTGTATATTATAACACTCATAAGTTCTGTAGGAATAGAGATCGTATTTTCACTCATTCACTCAACAAATTTGTTGAGTGCCTACCCTTGAGTCACTAGGGACAGCAGGGAGTACTAGGTGAAGTAGAGGGTGGAGCAAAAGATGTCTCACACACTCCAGTGGTTTCCCATCTCATTCAGAATACAAGCCCAAGTCCTTATAACCACCTGTAAAACCTGTCCTGATTCCTAAATCCTTTACTGTCCCTCTGGTATCTTGATATCCATAGTATGGTTTGAGGTAGACAAGACTGTTATGTGTGGTTAGAAGGGCTGACTACTTTCATTCATTTAAATTAGTTTATTTAATTCATTTATTCATCCATTTACTTATTTAACACACTTACTGATTATCACCCCAAGACCACATCACCCAGGTTCTCCTGTGAACTGACTTCTGATTGGGTTCAGCCAATGGGAGGGCCCAGGCAGAGATCAGAATGCAGGAGGAGAGACAGATATGTCTTCCCTGGTCCCTCCCTGTTTCAGCACTCCAACTCTGGCAAGATCTGGGTCTCTCCATGACTACAGATCCTGCTAGGTGGCCCCTCATCCGTGGCCCCAGCTCCTGCTACAATCCAGTGACACTGTTTCTTCCCCTTGTTCCCTTTAGCACAGGAGTGGTAATGGCTTCTTATCATAGACTCTAGGTCCTTTAACACCGCTTTCCTGAACTCTTTTCATTTGAATCTCTGGGCTATTCTATTGCTTATTGGAATTCTCATTCATATAAACAAAACAACAAAAGCAAACAACTCAATAACTTTGAGTGCTTACCATGTGCCAGTTGCTGTTAATTCCTTCAAAAGTATTGGCTGGATTAAAGGTTAATTTTCAAAAAAGGTACCACCATGACTTTCATGCAGATGTAAAGTGAACACATGGTGACCGACAGACTCTCTCCTTAACCTAAGGCTCTAGTCAGGCTCCTGCAAGCCCTCAAGGCACCAAGTTTGGGCTCTGTCTTTGGCCTGCTTATTCAAGGATCCCACTTAGTCAGTTTACCCAGAATCCCCCATCCTAGGTATCCCATTCCCTGGATATCTGATCAAATTTCACACCCTCTCCCCCCCCCTTGATGTCTTATCTTCCTGGCCTAACTTCAGCAATAATCATATCAAGTCAGTTTAGTCAGAATCTTCCTCATCCCTGATGTTTCCTCTTACTAATTTTCTATCCACTGACCCCTCACCCTGCTCTTTGGCTATAAATCTCCTCCTGTCTTTGTATTTGGAGTTGAGCCTGATCTCTCTCTCTCTCCTCTGCAAAACCCCTTTGTAGTAATCCCTCTGAATAAGGTCTGCCTTAATGTCTTTAACAAGTGTCATGAAACTTTTTCTTCAATATGACAAAGGCTCTTTCCTTAACCAAACTTTAGACAGGCTCCTCTGAGCTCTCTTTTTGAGTAGGCTTCATCCTTGGGCCTTGTCTTCAGCCTGCCTAGCCAGTTTCAGCAAGAATCCTGCTAAATCAGGTTAGTGAGAATCCCCCCATCCCTGATAATCTGATCACTCTTGATTTCTGATCAAATCCCTCATCCCCCATCCTTAATACCTGATCAGCTGGCCTGCCTTCAGCCAGAACCCTGTTAAGTCAGTTTAGCAAGAACCCCCCCACCCTTCATGTCTCCTCTTAGTAATTTTCTGTCCACTGACCCCTTCGCTCTGCTTGTTGGCTATGAATCCCCAGCTGTCTTTGCCACGTTCAAAATGGAGTCCGATCTCTTTCCCCTACTGTGATAGGCTTGACACCTTTTGCAATAGTCCTGAATAAAGTCTTCCTTACCATTTTAAGAAGTATCAGAATAATTTTTCTTTTTCTAATTAATTTTTTATTTAATTATAGTTGGTATACAATCTTGTATTGGTTGTATTAGTTTCAGGTGATCTGACATTTTTATGCCTTACAATGTGATCACCCCACTAATTTAGTAATCATCTGTCACCCTGTGGACTTATCACAATATTATTGTCTATAATCCCCTTCCCCTTTTCATCCGTCCCCCACCCCCTCCCTTCTGGGAACCACCCATTTGGTCTCTGTTTCTATGGGTCTGTTTTTGTTTTGTTTTGTTTGTTTGTTTTCTTTTGAGATTCCACATATAAGTGAGATCATATGGTATTTGTCTTTCTCTGCCTGAATTATTTCACTTAGCATAATACCCTCTAGATCCATCCCTGTTGTCACAAATGGCAAGAGTTCATAATTTTTTATTGCTGCATAAAATTCCAATATATAATCTTTATGTATTCATCTATCAATGGACTCTGAGGTTGCTTCCATATCTTAGCAGAATGGCTATTATCAAAAAGTCAACAAATAAAATGTGCTGGCGAGGATGTGGAGAAAAAGGAACACTTTGTGCACTGTTGGTGGGACTGCAAACTGGTGCAGTCCCTGTGGAAAACAGGATGGAGATTCTTCCAAAAAGTGAAAAAACATATACCGTACGACCCAACAATTTAACTTCTGGGTATTTATGCAAAGAAAATGAAAACACTAATTTGAAAAGATATATGCACCCCTGTGTTCATTGCCGCATTCTTTACAATAGCCAAGATGTGGAATAATTTTTTCTTTAACAATGTTAAATATTTAATTTAACTCATTGATGAGGGAACGGGTAAGATTTTACAATGAGTTCAAGGGAGAATCCAAAGAACATTTATAGGTCAGAAATATTTAAATGAGTACACAAATGAAAGTAAAATTGATCTCCTCCACAGTCATGGAGGGAAGTCAGTTGAACCTCTATTGGACAGAATTTGTGTGTTGGCAGACAAGAATTGTTTTGCAAATACAGAGTTCTAAAATGGCTGAAAGGCAATAAAAGGCTAGAATATAACCTTAAGAAAGGTGTGATCTAGACTACTGCCCATGTGACAAATGCAGCTCACTGTCTGTTTTTGTAAATAAAATTTTATTGGAACACAGCCACACACACTCATTTGTGTATTTTCTATAGTAGCTTTGATGCCACAATGGCAGAACTGAATAGTTGCAGCAGTGGCCATGTAGACCACAAAACAGAAAATATTTACTATCTGGCCCTTTACAGAGAGGTTCTTTTTCTTTTTTTTTTTTTAAAGGGAAATTACGAGCGCTCATTTTTTTTTTAAGATTTTTATTGGGAAATTGGGGGGGATGGGAACAGTGCTGGGGAATTGGGGGAAGGGGAACAGACAAGTTGCTGTCCTTTTGTTCTTCAGTCTAGTTGTGGAGGATGTTGCTTCACTGGCCCAAGTTGGCACCATCATTGCGCTCTTCCCGGGTGAGGCAGATCAGTCGCCGGCTTCTGGACGGCCGCTCACTGCAGCTGCTGGCCGCTCACGCTGGCTGCTGGCTACACACGGTAGCCCATGGCAACCCACTGCAGCAAGGGCTGCAGCCTACGCTGTCCCTGGCGACTCACGGCAGCCCAGCTCCAGGTTGAGCTGTTGTTCAGCATCTTAGCTGTAGAGGGCAGTGTCACTGGCCCTCATATGTGGGATCCGAACCGGGGTCCTCTGGCGTTCCAAGCCAGTTCTTAACCATCGCGCCACTCAGCCGGCCCACAGAGAGGTTCTTTGACCTCCTTGCTCTGGACAGTGCATCGTTTTGCACTGAAGCACAATTTTTCCTACAGCTGATAAAGAATATACCATTATTAGCCCCATTTTACAAGTAACCCCCCCCAAAAAAACAAAAACAAAAACAAAAAAACTAAGAAGTGGCAGAACCTGAACTCTAACCTGGGTCAGTCTGATTCTATCATTAGTTCTATGATCAGCAAGCGATTTAGGCGACCCCAATAACAGACAAAGTTCTGAGGCTAAAATACATGCCAAGCATCAGAACATCTTAGAAATTATTTTATCTTGAAAAAAGAAAATGTTATCTTTAAAAAGGTATGTGTGTGGGGGCGTGTGTAGAGTGACTGCTTTGATAACTAGTTAGCCTAATTTTCTTTTATTCTTTGATGTGAAACTACTTTTACAAGAGCCAATGAATTAACTTGCAGCACCTTTGTACAAAGCAGGGCACAAGCTGTACATTGAACAAGGAATTGAGCCAGAAACGGAAAATTATTTCAATTTTGTAGTGTTTTTCTTTTGAATGTTTGCTCTTTCTGAATCTATCCAGCATCACAGCCCTCTATACTCAGTGCAAGTTAACTTCAGTTGTGCTTTCTTAAATAGTCAACTCCTCCCCCCTTCCCCATTTATTGCATTTTCTTCTATTTTAAAACTGTTGAAAGTCCTAGTCCCTGGAAGGGATTAAGTGGGCTAATTAGCATTAAAAAGCCCCTTTATTTAGTTGGTATTTCAAATCTCTAAATACCACCTCCACTATCCACCCCTCCCCCCATTTTGTGAATGGGAAAGTGAGATGAAAATCTTCAGCTATAAGAGAACGTCTGAGACTGAACCCAGCCCAGCTCATTCCTCAATCAGATTTGGAAATCACGTCTTTAGTATCAGGTTGCATGTGAAATCTTTGTCAAATCTTTTTTTGTACACGTTCATAAATAATACTTCCCAGAGTATCACTAATAGTCACAAGACACAGTAGGTGAATTTCAATGACTGAACTGCCATGGAGAAAATGAATGGATTGTTAATAGGATTGCTCTCGAAAAATAGCTAAATTATTAAACTGTAGTGTGCTGGGGTGTCACTTCCTCAGTGTGGCAAATTACATTTGAAGGTGCCAGTGTTAACATCTCAGGAATATTACATTGCACAATCCTTTGGAGAGAATTTAAACTCTTCTATAGCGTTCTCTCCTCTACCAGAGCTCATGTTTATTTCTATTTCTCATTGGCTTTTATTAGTAGGTGGTGCAGCAGACTGTTGGTTTTCTGCTACATCCCCTTGGTATCAACCACTATGCCAAAGGCTCTTTTCTGCAAACACCTGCACAGCCTTTTCCCGCCCTAGGAGCATCTGGGCCCACCTTCAGGGCAAGCCCTAAGGGCTGTGAACTAACCCCCGCCAAGGCTGCCCTCATCTAATGATGGCCGTGAGTTGGTGGATAAATACCCAGCTGCATCACCCCTCCATTGGAGCAACAGTGAGTGGGGTATGGGGCAACAATGGGCTCTGGGAGTTCCCCAGCAGGACTGAGCTCCAGTGACCCCCAGTGTTGGATAATGTTTTCTTTATTGGCTGCCTTCCCTTCCAGTCTCACTTCCCCTACTGGTGTTTCCTGGAATCACAACCCAAATCCCTCTCTTGGGTTCTGCTTCTAGGCAGACTTACACCAAGACAGAAAGTGAATCCGAAGACGTATTATCATGCAACAAAGGCAACACTTGATAATTCACTGTCACAGAACAACTTTGCCAAGTTCCCTGCTCTTACCAGATGGCAGCATGCTGCGTGGGAAAGCCATGAACTTTGGGGTTAGAGTCAATCTTGAGTTCAAATCTTGCCTTTGCCATTCACTGGGCCTTTGACTTGTGTGACCTTGCTCAACTTATTTTGCCTCAGTAAACCTCAGTTTCCCCACTTATAAAAGACGGATAATAATACCTCCCTCCAGAACTGTTAAGAGAATTAACTATGTAATGTGCCCCAACAGCTCAGTACGGAGCTTGATATATAGTAGCAAACCAATAAATGTCAGTTCTTTTATCTCCCATAGGTTGTTCCACAGTCATTACCAATAGAATATAATGTTCTTGTCCTGGTAGCTTTTGTCATGGGAAAATAAAACAAATAGATACTCAGAACAAGAATGTATCAAGATTCCAAGCTTCATGTGATTGCAAAACAGTAGAAAAATAACTATGTGGAAAACCTTATCTGGCTAAAAATTTTTTCCAGTCCATCTTTTGATTATTTTTTTGGAAAAATTGCTGACATTCTAGAACTAAACTGAATTGTATTAATATTCCACTTTTATGGTTCTATGACAAACAAAACAATTATGAGCAAAAAAAAACCCCAAATAAAACAGGGAGAGGCTTATAAAACTAAATATGAAACTCAGCTCTAACAGCTAAGTGAATAAAAGAATTAAAATACTTTAAAAATCATGAGTGGATGATAAAGTATAAAGAAACTGAAACATTACAGACTATTTAAAAGCTGGAATTGCTGACTATTCAGAAACTACACAGATGGATCAAGAGTGGTGAACAGCCAAGAAGGATTATAGATGAATCTGCATTGTTTTAGCTGCTCTCCATGCCACCCGTCTCCAAGAAAAGCCTGATACTCAAATATTGAACCAGGCTAATGCTGGCAGCAGATTCAATGATATTAACCTGCTTATCACTAGATCCTTCTATTGGATTTGTAATTTTGATCTGTGTCCCAGACATCTGGTAGATCTTATTGATTTTGGCACCCTCATGCCCAATTGTGCCGCCAATTAAAATGCTTGGAATGGTGATTCATGAATAGTTTTAGTGGATGCATCCAAACCTGCCCAATAGCCTTTTTAAATTTATTTTATTTTTTTATTATGAAATACACATTTTTTAGAATTAGTTTCAGCTGTACAACACAGTGCAATAGTTATACTTTTTATCCCTCGAAGTGACAACCCCCTCCCCCAATCCACCGCCCCATTTCCCACCAATATCATACATATCTATTACAAATCCCTTGACTCCACTCCCACACTATACTCCACGTCCCATGACTATATATATATTCAACTATAGTTGACATACAATATTATACAACATCAGCTTCAGGTGTACAGTGCAGTGATCAAGCCTCTTCCTCATCCATGATGCAAGACATGTGACCACCTGACACCCTACAAAATATTCACAACATTATCAATTACATTCCTTGAATTGTCCCCCATGTCCCCATGGCAACACTGCAGCTGCGTATTTATGCTGTCCAGCCCCCTCCTTCTCTCCCTCATCCCCACCACCCCCAACCAACAGCCATCAGTTGTTCCTCTATATCTCTGAGACCACTTCTGTTTACTTTCCTCGTTCATTCAGTTTTTTAGACTCCACATATAAGTGAAATCATATGGTATTTGTCTTTCTCTGACTGACTTATTTCACTTAACATAATAGTCTCTAAGTCCATCCATATCGTCCCAAATGTTACAATTTCATTCTAGTTTATAGCGGAGTAATACTCCATTGTGTAAATGTACCACAGTTTCTTAATCCAGTCGTCTACCAATGGGCAATTCAGTTGTTTCCAAGTCTTGGCTCCAATCGCCTTTTACTTCATTGAATTTCAATGTCACTGGACCCAGGGCTGCCATGCATCATAGAAAAACAAGACTTTTACATTACCCACAGGGGCAGCTTGGCCAAATGTGGCTATGGAATGACATGCTGTCATTGAATGGTGTAGGTCTCCAGAGGGAGTCTCTTCAGGTCAGTGCTTAGGTACATGTATGAGGTGCTACGGGGAAAACTCAGACATTGCTGCCTGTTCTGTACCTGTCCTGACCACCTGCAAAGATGACCAGAGAGCTGGATGGCTTTCAGGTCAGGGTGACTCCAACATGACCAGACAGGTCTGTTTGACACACTCAGTGATGGATTTCTCATGCCAGCAGTTGTAATGGCCTGCTCGATTGAATTGGGAAGCAGATTCCCTGCCACCTGGACCTGAGCCCCTGTACTCTCTTGTCATATATCCTTGATCTTGAAACCACTTTTCCCAATGAAAGAACTACACTGATAGCAGGGACCACCAGTCTCAGGGTGACCAGGGTCTACTGGTAGCTGTGCTATTATGCTGATGTCCTTTTCTATAGTAGTTTGTCAATATTCATAAGAAAGGCTTTAAAGATGGCATTAGTGGGTCCAGCCGAAGTGGTAATTCTCTTAGCACAAATCCCTTCTGAGATGTTGATAATGCACACCTCTTTCCCCACACATCATCTTAACTGATCCTCCTTTCTTTCTGATGATACTACCAACTCCCTTTCCATGCATAAGGAGCTGGATGGTGAAGACATTTAATCCACCTTCAGTCATGCCCTCCATCCTCCTGCAGGGCCCTTGTCCCTCCCTGCCAGTTCCTATTGTTCTTCCTCTGGCCGTCAGCCATTGCCCTTCTCATACACTCCTCTTTTCTTCTTGAGCCTGCAGTTTTTGATTTTCACCACTACCAGTGACCAAAGACTTGACCATTCAAAATCGAGCTCCCTAGACATGGAGACAGATGTGATTAGAGGAGACACACAAAGCACTAAGCATGGGAAAACAATTGATACATTTGATTACATTTAAATGAAGAATTTTGTTGAACAAAAGGCCCCATTAAGAAAGAGAAAAAAGCAAGCCATAGAGGAGAGAAGACGTTTGTAACTCCTATACACAACAAAAGACTTTTATCTAGAATAAAGAACTCCTATAAATTAAGAAAGAAATAGAAAACAGAGTAATCAGCAAAAAGCTTGAACATAAGCTGTACAGAAGAGGACATCCAAGTGCCCAATAAACAATAAAATGTGCTCAACCTCATTTCTAATCAGAGAAATGCAAATTCAAATCTCCATTATACCTTGAATGGATTGGCAAAAATTAAAACATCCGACATTGCCAAGTATAACCTAGGAAGTGGAGCAACTAGAACTCTCATACACTGTTGGTAGTAGTGTCAATTGGTACCCTCATTTTGGGAAAAAGATTGAAGTTGAAGATACTTAAACCCTATATACATACTGTATAATTCCATTTATATAGCTTTCACAAACAGACAAAACACGTCTATAGTTTATGTATACATACTTGGATGGCAAAACATTAAAACACTGAAAGGGAGTTATTGCCGTAAAGTCAGGGAAATGGATACCTTAGGGAAGAGGGAGGTATTTGTAATGGCCAGGAGTACACAGGGGTCTAGTGGAGGGGTTGGCAGTGTTCTATTTCTTGACCAGGGGGGTAGTTACCAGAGTGTTTGGTCTGCAATAATTTATTATCCTACATGTTTGTGCTTCGTGTACTTTTCCATATGTGTGCTATATTTCATTATAAGAAAGTTAAAAATTTTTTTTCTCAAAGTGTTCCCTGAGAAACATTGGTTAGTGGGATTTTAATATACGTTACTCACAAAAAGGGTTCCATGGTCAAATACATTTCAGCACTGGAATAAATGAAGATGAACAGGTCTTTAATATGTCAAGGTACATTGTAAAATTCCAAGAGGGGTCAAGAGTATGCAATGATTTATGTGACCACGGAATGCTTTTCCTAAGGGATGTCTTACAGAGCATATACTTAGGAAAAATATATGGAAAAAAACATCATAAAGCAAACCCCAGTTTTACAAGCCAGTTGATCTAGTCCAACCAAGGACTTCAGGAGGTTTATGCAAAGCATAAAATGCAAAGTAGCAAACAAATGAAGTTTTAGGTGGTGCTGAACTAGAGGCCCTCACTATTCTTAAAATCCTCATAATTCTAAGTGTCTACTCAATTGATCCCAAACACCGAATAGTGAGGGATCAGCCCATAGCTATACCCATACTCTTTGGCTATGTTTGTTCCAGGTTTCATAGTCACCATGTTGATTACTGTGTCTGTGGACGGAATGACCACGCCAGACTTGCTCATTTCTTGTTTTATGTCAATGTCAATCACAACTGTTTATAAGCAACATCATTCTGATGGGATCCAACATCTGCCCTAATGCTGGTGCTATACTCTGCTCTCACGGAGACACCTTGTCAGTTACCTTTCACTGTATAACAGACTGCCCCAAAACCTAGTGGCTTAAAACAACAACCACAATTCTGTGCTCTGGAAATTGGAACTGGGCTCAGATGGATGAGCCTTCTGCTGGTCTCAACTGGATGTCACTCATGTATCTGTGGGCAGCTGCTAGGTCAGCTAGGATATTGGCTGGCTGTTAGCTGAGACAGCCATATGTGTTCCAGTCATGGATTTCTCTCATCATCCATCAGGCAACCCTGGATGGGCTTGTTCACATGGCAGCTATAATAAGAGTCCTAAGAAGAGCAAGAGAGGAATGGCCCTAATGTGCAAGTATTTTTCAAATCTTTTCCTGTATCACATTTGTTATTATCCTGTTGGTCAACAAATCACATGGCCAAGTCTAGAGTCAGTGTAGAAGGAGACTACTCAAGGGTATGGGTACAGGGAGACTTGAACAAATTAGGAGCCATTACTACATCAATCTGCCAAAGGTACTTCTGGCATCATAGCCATTAATTATTGAAACTATCCCTAAAATTGCACCGACTTATGGTACCTCTGATACCAGTCAAATTCATTGATGACTTGCTTTTTAAAAACAAACCTGTTATCAGTCTTTTAAAGGAATGATCCAAATAGGAAAGGTTGATTAAAATAGAGATATATTACATTTCAAAGATGTGAAATGTAAACAGTTTTCCCTAAGGAAAGTGTGCTAGATGATTATTCAAAGAGAAATTTAATTATAACCTTAAAAGGCAGAGGGATTCTAGCAGATAGGGATTATCATTAGATTATATTTTTTTTACAGAAATACAAAAACTATGACCTGTCCTTTAGTTTCACTTCTTTTTATTTAGCAAAATCTGTTTCTTGAATTTTTTTCAACATGACTGTCTTGTTTACAGTTTAACTGTTGTAAACTTCAAATTATTATCTAAGACTGGACATATTAACCCTGTCTGTTAGAAGAGAAGAAGTCTGTCATATTGGGTAATTATGGCTGTGGGAGACGATAATGAAAAGGCAAAACAGGCACAGGCCTGCTTTCTGTTGTCTTCAGCCATTAATAGTCTATGACTGCGGCCATGCTGAGTTAGAAAGGGACTCACATCTCCAAGTCACAACAATACTTGGAGGGAATTTCTCTTGGAAAATGGCAAGCCAAGGATCATCAGGTGACTAGAGATGGGATTAGCAATTTTGATTCCATTTGACCACTTTGGGCCACCATCTTATGCTGATTTTACACTATTAAGACCACAAGAAACGATTGGCACCAAGAATTTTGGCCTCTTGGTTCTGTCATCCATGGTAAAGATCTATTTGTTTGCTTTAGATGACATTGAAGTCTATAGATAATTTAGAGTTTGATGAAGTTATAGCTTCTAAACTTTTTATTGTTAAGTTGAGATGATGATGATCATGATCATGATAGAGAGTAGTTCTTGACAAGATCATGTCATTTCATCTTCACGACACCCTCCTATTTCTACTTGACCCAGGAAAAAACACACGCACCAAGAGATTCACTAACTTGCCCAAAGGCCCATGACTTGTAAATGGTGGCACCAGGATTTGAACCCAGGTCTAATCTGATTCTAAAGTTCTGCTTTTCACTACTCAGTCACACTACCCCCTTTTGAGAGTTTGCTGGGTATGACTGAATATCATCATCATCATCATCATCATCTACGTTTTTGTTGAACAGTCACTGTGTGTAGTGTGTGCAGAAAGTGCTAGAAGTGTGGTATAAAAAATACCTCTGGCATAATAGACCATGGGATAAACAACCTTATAAATAGCTCTCTCTAGTTGGCGGGCTTGGTGAAGAGGGAAAGCATAAATTATAAGAACCATGTAAATTGACAAACCTGCTTTTAGTTAGAGGGATAATAACCTTGGACAAGTTATTAAACCTCTATGGGTCTCAATTTCCTCAACGGGAAAAAGGATACGATAACAGTATTCTTTGCAATTGAGTTATTATGGAGATTAAGATAATATATGTAAAACACATAATGCCTGGCACATAGTAAGTGCTATTTAAATGTTAGCTATTAAATATTCTGTTAAACAGCCTAAATTAGGAAGAGGTTTTCATTTTTAATATAAAAAATTTAAAAAGTAATTTAAAAACTCTTAAATAGAAAATACATTATTTTCTGATTTTAAAAGTGATTCATGTTCTTTGTAAAAGTTTAGAAAATTCAGTTATTAAAAATTGCTTTTGAACTTTTAATTATCTAAATTCTACTATCCTGACATAATATATCAAACCATCTAGATAGAACTTAGTAGCTTGAAGCAATAGTCAATTATACTTCCTAATTCTGTGGGTTGGCAGGTTGGGTTCAGCATATCCTTGCAGTCTTCTGGAGGCTTGGCTGGGCTGGATGGTCAAACATGGCCTCACTCACAGCTGGCAGTTGGTAGGCTATTAGCCATTAGCCAAGGCAACTCAGTTTCCTCCACGTGGCCTCTCCAGCAGGCTATTCACCTGCTGGAGTATAGGCTAGTCACCTATTCACATGGTGGCCTCAGAGTTCCAAGCACAACAAGATGCAAAGCACCAAAGCCCAAGCATTTTTCAGGCCTCTGCTAGTATGACATCTGCTAATGTCCCATTGACCAAGCAATTTATATGGCTAACTACAGATTCGAGTCAAGAGAGAGATTTCACTTTTTGATCTGAGCAGAGCCAAAGTCACGTTCCAAAGGTACAGGCATACAGAGATAGGAATCATTCATGGCTACTTTTTGCAATTCACCACAGGTAAATACTGTTAAAAATTACATATATATACATTATGTATATGTGTGTATGTATGTGTGTTTACATGTATACAAACTTATATGTATAGGTGTATGTGGATATATATGTATGTATTTTTCACACATACAAATACATGAAAAAATACATACCGAAACAAAAGCAATCATATTAAACATAATGTTTTGTAACTTTTTTCCCATTAATTGCATAGTGGGGGCATTTTAATATCCTCATTTTAAGATGTGCATAATGTTACATTACATGGATTTACCATGACAAATTTAAGTCTCTTGTAGGACTTTTAGGTTGTTTCAAATTTTGCAATAACCTTCTGAATATGTAGACTTTTATATATTTTTCTCATTAGTTCTTTGATGTATATATTTCAACCTCTGAAATATTGCAAAAATATCATACAGGAAAATTGTATCCAGAGATGATATTCAAATCACTCAACAGCAGAAAGGGTACTGACCTTAGCATGGAGCAGAGTCCTAAGGGTAACCCTTTAATTTCTGGATTGACAGGTCCAGGTCCCAGGGGAGAGGGCCAAACAGCTGGGGTAATCGGTAGTACTCAAAGGTGCTAGTGGTGGGGTAACTGTTATTTACCTTTCCAGCCATACTAAGTATCAGCCACAGAGAAGGGTATGGGAATATTTGTTTTCCATCACCCTGTCGTACTGTAGATGTTGTCTATCTTTTCAATCTTTACCAATCTGACAAACAACGTTGTTTCCATGATAACAATGAAAATAATACCCTCTTTTATTTTGTATTTTTCTAATCACAAGTGAGGGCAATTTTTTTATGTTTCATCACCATTTATATTGGGTTATTGTTGCTTTTAATTAATTACCCATTTATGTCCTCTGCCCATTTTTCTTTCTGATGTTACTCTTTTAATTAAAAAGCTAATGTTTTTGACATCTTACAATGTACCACTATTCTAAGCCCTTAATAGGAATTACCTATTTTAATATTCACCATGACCATATAAAACTATGGTTATTACCATTTTAGAGACGTGAAAATAGAGGCAGAGATTCAGTAATGTGCACACCTGGATCTTGTTTTTAAGTACTGGGGTCCGGATTCAAGTCCAGAGGTTTAGGTCCCACAACTCAGGTTCTTAATCATTCTGATCTATTCTATTGCTTCTGCAGTATTTACTTATAAGAGCTTTTTACATATGGATATTAGTTTTTTAATAGATACTTTACATTTTCCTTAGTTTGTCCTTCTACTTTTAACTTTCCTTCTGGTGTTGCTTGCTCTACAGGAGTTTGAAAATATCATGGAGGTACTTTCCTATATGAATATTTTTTTACCTTGATTGAGATTTAATTGACAAAATTATCATATACTTAAAATGTACAAAGTGATGATTTGATACACATATACATTGTGAAATGATTCCCACCATCAAGTTAATTAACATGTTCATCACCTCATGTAGTTCTTCATTTTTTGGAGAACACTTAAGTTCTACTCTCAGCAAATTTTAATTACACAATACAGTATTACCACCTATAGTCACCGTGTTACACATTAGATCCTTAAACCTTGTTTGTTTTATGACTGATAGTTTTATATAGTTTTAAAATATTGAATATGGTAAAATATCTCAAGGTTTTTTCTTAATGGATTTTGTCACTAATATCATTCTCAGATGTTCCCTATTTAAAGGATATAAAAATATTCATCTATAATTTCTTCTATATAGAAATTCAGAATTGCCTGTATAAACAAAATATACGTGCTTAAGCCCCATCTCAGACTTATTGAATCAGAATTTCTACAATGAGAACTAGATGTTTATGCTTTGAAAAAGATGCACAAGGGCCGGCCAAGTGGCACGTTGGTTAAGAGCTGGCTTGGGACGCCAGAGGGCCCCGGTTCGGATCCCACATATGAGGGCCAGTGACACTGCCCTCTACAGCTAAGATGCTGAACAACAGCTCAACCTGGAGCTGGGCTGCCGTGAGTCGCCAGCGACGGTGTAGGCTGCAGCCCTTGCTGCAGTGGGTTGCCATGGGCTACCGTGTGTAGCCAGCAGCCAGCGTGAGCGGCCAGCAGCTGCAGTGAGCGGCCGTCCAGAAGCCGGCGACTGATCTGCCTCGCCCGGGAAGAGCACAATGATGGTGCCAACTTGGGCCAGTGAAGCAACGTCCTCCACAACTAGAATGAAGGACAGCAACTTGTCTGTTCCCTTTCCCCCAATTCCCCAGCGCTCTTCCCATCCCCCAATTCCCCAATTAAAAAAATCTTTTTTAAAAAAAGATACACAAGTTGACAGTCCAAGAGGACCGCTATCTCTTCTTACTTCCCAAAGCATGTGAAATTCACTGAAGAAAAAACAAATTAAGAATATATCTACAAAATCAATTCTAGGTGGGTACAAACTTAGTTGTGAAATCTCAAACTCAACTTTTAGAAGAACACATAGGAGAATGTCTGTATTAGTCAGAGTTCTCTATAGAAACAGAAACAATAGGCGATATCTATATCTATCTATCTATCTATCTAGCTAGCTATCTAGCTATCATCATCTATCTATCCTCTTAAGGCCTTCAGCTGATTGGATGAGGCCCACACACTATGGATGGTAATCTGCTTTAGCAAAGTCTACTGATGTAGATGCTAATCACATCTATAAAATACTTTCACAGCAACATAAGGACTGATGTTTGACCAAAGAACTGAGCATCATAGCCTAGCCAAGTTGACACAGAAAATTAACCATCACAATAGCTTCATGAGCCTGTAGTAGGGAAAGATTTTTAAACAAGACATACACACACAGACACACACACACACACACACACACACACACACACACGAGGACTTGATAAATGGTTTGAAAAGGTGGGGGATGTTTTGTTTTCTTACCCTGTGCAGTTCTTTCCCCTCATTTGAGATGCCCCCAAGTAGAACAGAATCCATATTAGATAATATGCTTCATGGGATCATCACAACTCACTTCCTTGCCAGAGAGCTATTTTCTTTCTTACACTTGTGTGATTCCTGATAAACACTGAAAACACAGTACAAGAACATAAAAGAGACAAGTGTGTTTTAATTTAGGCTCCACAAACCTAGATATTAGCTGTGGTACCACAATATCCCAAGCCAAAATACCAAACAATGATGGATTTATTGTTGCCCTAATTTAAAACAAGCCTGATTTATTTTTAAAAATGCAACCTCAAAACACAACTCACCAGACGTGATATGGAATGTATTATATGCCTAACCAAAAAACAAAACGCTACTCAGTACAGTGGACTTGAAAATTATCTTGCTATTAATAGATCTCCTGGATGGCTGTGATCTGTTGGATTTGATACATTACGATTTTGGCAGCTGCTGGGGAGTGAAAACAAGACGTTCCATACGTTATTACTTAATAAAGAAGCTAGGTCATAAAATAGCCCTTTGGTGAAGTTTTAAAAAAGATTTTGAAGAGCCCAATCCCATCTTTACTAAGTCCCTGTTGCCGAGTATGTTTGGCAAACTCACAGTGTGATTAGCAGGCTCTTTCTTTGGAACTATGTGAAATTGACAGCAACGTGGGGTACCCTGTTACTTTCAAATCATCATCTGGTACAAATGCCTCAAATATTGTACACTCACAACAATTATTTGCTGAATCTAAAAGCGTCTGTCTCTTTCTTTTTATATTTTGAGGGCCTGACACTGAACTACTGATTCAAATGTTTGAATTGAGGGCCTTTACAAACATATCTGTTGGAAAGATAACATTTTCAAGAGTTCAAGGTAAAACTGATCTGTTCAGCTAGGCCCAAAATATTTTTTAAGTATTCAATTGGAAAATATTTCTACCCACCTTCATTTAAGAAATTACAAAAAGAAAGCCTTTAGTGGATTTCAAGGTTTGGTTTTGTTATTGAAAGAAAGGCTCGTTTTAGATTGGATTCCCTGGTAGTAGACTCTGAGGTGAGAGTTGATAAAAAGCAGAAAGGAAGTAGAAGCAGAAAGGGAAGAACTCCAAGGAGGAGTGATGTAGCAGGCAAAGTCCCCAAGAGGGTAACTTGGGCCCAGTCCTGCTCTGGGGATAGTGTTAGTCCTTATCAGGGGACATGGGAGCTGGAGTATTTATAGACTTCCCTCTCCACGATAATCAGTGGATCAGAACTCAATGCAGCACAGATTCCCAGCCACTTCTTGATATCCTGGCATGGACAATGTGGGTTCTAGCAGCCTGAGGACTGTCGTCTAACAAAGAGATGCAGGAGCCAGCTGAGCGGGGTGGGGGAGAGTGACAGGTGTGCATGAAGATGGTGAAGAGCTCTAAGGGGATATGTGTGGACATCTGACTGCATCTGCCTCACTATTCCAAAGGGATAATTTGTCAAGGTTTCTTCACAAATTCAGAGTAAACCTAGGTATGAAGGGAAGGAGGTACTATGAGTATGCAGGCGATGCAAGGTTTGAGGCAGTCACCATGTTTTCTTTGGTGTCTCCATCCCCAAGTTGAGTCAATACAAAAGAGGTTAAACAGGACTTTGGTTTGGAGATTGACAATTGTGATACTCCTCTCTTAAGGGCAACCCCACCAACAGATCCCAAAGTCCGGGAGGTGGGGGACAGTAAGCAGGTCCAGAGAGCAAGAACAGAAAATCAATCCTGAAGGTGTTACTTGGGTTAAAGTTGGAAAAATGAGCTCAAGCAGGGCTTCACTTGGTAGACTAAGGAAAAGGGGATGGGGGAAATAGCTGGAAGTGGAATAACCATTATAATTATATTATAATTATTAAGCTATAATACATTGTACAACATATACAATAATGCAACATATGAACTTTTAAAATAACTGTGATACATATTGAATGCACTTGAATACCCACATTTCAAGTACTCAATAGCCACATGTGGCTAGTGACTACTGTTTTGGACAGTGTAGTTCTAGAATATTCCATCATCACAGAAAGTTGTGTTGGACAGCACTGTCCTAGAGGTTACTGAATGGATTAAGTGTTGAGATGTAGTGAGACTCTCAAACTCTTGTTTTCTTCCTCCTGATATTCAACTTATAACAAATCTAATTTTGCCACTGGGATTTCTCTGAAAAATTTGGGGTAGCTAGTTAAAGGGAAATAGTATAGGTACTTTTTAAGCTTTCCATCTCGAGTTACCTTTGTTAAACGACTTTTGACTCCTTGGGTCTAACCTGAGTTCTTAGCAGTTAAATGTTAACTCGGATTTATTACACACTGAGCTTCTAATGAGCTATTAGACCGACCAGTCATGTTCGCTTTCTTCCTCGAATGCTGTTTTCCTTTACCTTATTGTTTGTGTATATTTTAAGCTTTTCAAGGAAAAGGAGCAAAATATGATCTTAAGAGGGAGGAGGCAAGAAGCCACACAAGGAATAGAAAACATGGCAGAATCTACCTTTCTCATTCTTTTCCACTTTCATTTCCACATGGCTAGGGCACGAAAATTCTGCTTAGCTGCTCAGACAAATTCTCACCAGATCAAGTGACCAAGTAGAATTTGGGCACAGTATTTCCAATAGTTTGGGATCTGCTGCTGCTTTTGTTGACATCCAGGAGCATTTTTACAGTGCAGATTGCCTACTGGGCCACCAATCAAAAGTCCAAGGTTGAGGAGATCCTGTATTATCATTGATTATCTTTTTTCCAAAGTTGAATGACAGATTGTCTTAATTTGGGTACTCTCAGAAGAAAACCCTGACCCAAGGATTCAAGTGCAAGTACTTTGTTTATGGGGTAATTCCAGGAAACACTGGTAGTGGGTGTTGGGGAAGAGAGGTGAAAAGGAAGGAATCAAATAGGATAGACTATCAAGCAAGTTTCTCTGTGGGAACTCTGGGACCCACTGCCTCAGAATTATCCCACTGAAGGATGAGACAGCTGAGCTTGTATCCATCGTTTATCAGTCATGGGTTGAAAGGTGCTGAGGGAGAGTGACGGTACAGGGACACCTTGGGCTTATTGTTCCCATGAGCAGAGAAAGCCTTCAGGCAAAGAAATACAGATACAGGCTTTCAGGCTGGGATGCAGGGAAACGGCGAGTGTTGAAGGACAGAGTGGGGCTTTTACAGAGTCTGCTACATAGACTTATTTTTGTTTTCAAACAGACAAAATAGACCTAAGAGTCTCAGAGTACAGCCCATCCATGTCCTGGTAGGACTGATCACTGCTGCAGAGGAGGTAATGAATTGTTGCCAAATGGAAAAACAAAAGAATCATTAATGAGTAACTTGACCTCTGGTCAGAACATCCCAAATAGTTGAGAGTAAGAACAGAGCCCTTGGTATTAAATGCCTCTGAATTGAAAGGGCAGGGAGACAGTGTTCTGGCTTTTTCACCGAAGAAGATATGGAACAACTTATTTTAACCACTCATCCGAGGATACGGTCGACTAGCGCATTCTGGAATTTCTGAGAGAGACTTTACCAAATGCTTTCTGCTGAGACTGACGAAGTCAGGCTGGGGCATCTGCATGCCAGGAATATATGGTTGCATATGTGCCACTGTTTATCTGTTTGCAAAATATGCCATATGTTGACAGCCTGACATATGTTGAGCTATATGGAGGATCAGTCACAGAGAAAGAAGAGCCAGATTATAAGAAAGAGAGGGAGAAGGAAAAATATAGAAGTGAAAAATAAACCCTTGTGACTTTGGCTAGGTGGTGAATTCTTTGAGCATAAGGGGCATGTCTTGGTCATCTTTAATCCCTAGTGCCTACAGTTTTGCTGGGCACATAGTAAATGCTTGGCTAGTGCATCCTGAGGATGAAAAGAGTTAGCACATGCAGGGTGCTTTGAACCGTGTCTCCTACATAGATGATGCATGGTAAGTGTAGATTGAATGAATGCATGAGAGGCTGTTTAGAGATAGAGAGACTCTTGGAATTTCATTATATCACTCCTTTACACATAAAACTAACTCTTGAAGGAGCATGAAAATGATGGTAGCCATAGCAACCTCAGGGCCTGGGTGTTGGAGCTGGTGCTTGTGTTCCAAGGTGTCATCCACAACCTTCTTTACCACACTGCCCTTCTCTCTGCTGGTGTCCGGACCCCGTCTATTCCTGTTGCAGCTGTGCCTGGTACCCTTGGTTCCTCTCACTGCATTCTAAGGCCCTGCACAACTGGCAAGTTCATGAGCTGGTGACATACAAAATGGTAAAACTCCCAGAAGACATAGAGGAAAAATTTCATGACAGATTTGGCAGTGATTTCTTGGATATCAAAACACAGGCAACAAAAGGAAAACTAGATAAATTAGAGTACATAAAACTTAAAACCTTTTTTTCATCAAAGTACACAATCAACAAAGTGAAAAGGTAACCTACGGAATGGGAGAAAATGTTGCAAATTATATATCTGATAAGGGGTTAATATCCAGAATATATAAAGAACTCCTATAACTCGAAAACAAAAACAATCAAATATGCCAATTAAAAATGGGCAAAGGGGGCCAGCTAAGTGGCGTTTTGGTTAGCTGTTGGCTTGGGACGCCAGGTCTGAGCAGCTGGGTCCCGGTTCGGATCCCACATGAGGTCCAGTGACACTGCGCCCTCTACAGCTAAGATGGTGAACAACAGCTCGACCTGGAGCTGGGCTACCGTGAGTCGCCGGCAACGGTGTAGGCTGCAGTGGGGCTGGCCGACAGCGGGCATGAGCTTTTTTGAGCTGCCATGAGCCGCCGTGAGCTGCCATCCAATGGCTGGCGAGCGACTGCCTCACCCGGGAAGAGCGCAATGATAATACCAACATGGGCCAGGGAAGCGACGTCCTCCACAACTAGACTGAAGAACAAAAGGACAGCAACTTGTCTGTTCCTCTTCTCTGATTCCCCAATGCTGTTCCCCTCCCCCAATTCCCAAATAAAAAAATCTTTAAAAAAAAATGGGCAAAGGACTTGAATAGACATTTCTCCAAAAATGATATACAAATGGCCAACAAGCATATGAAAAGATGCTCAAAATATCACTAATCATCATCATAGAAATGCAAATCTAAACTACAGTGAGATATCACCTCACACCCATTAGAATAGCTACTACTCAAAAAAGACAGAAAGTACAAATGTTGGTGGAGATGCAGAGAAGTTGAAAACCTTGTGCACTCTTAGTAGGATTGTAAAATTGTGCAACCTCTATGAAAACAAGTATAGTAGTTCCTCAAATAATTTTTAAAAAATAAAAAATAGAACTACCATCTGATCCAGAAATTGTACTTCTGGATTTATCACCAAATAAATTGAAAGGAAGGTCTCAAAGAGATTTGCATACCCATGTTCATAGAAGCACTATTCATAATAAACAAGAGGTAGAAGCAACTCAGATTTCCAACAATGGATGAATGGGTAAGCAAAATGTGGTCTATACATACAATGGAATATTATGCAGCCATAAAAAGGAAGAAAATCCTGTCACATGCTACAATATGGATGAACCTTGGGGACATTATGGTAAGTACAATCAACCGATAACAAAAGGACAAATACTATATGATTCCACTTATATGAAGTATCTAAAGTGGCCAAATTCATAGATATAGAAAATAGAATAGTGGTGACCAGGGTCTTAGGGAAGTGAGGCAAAAAGAGATTGTTGTTTAATGGTTATAGAATTTCAAGTTCTGGAGATGTTTTACAACAATGTAACTATACTTAACACTTCCTGTGCAAGCCTCTTTCTGCTTTTCAAGCTGGTTACCTCTTAGGCTTTGCCATTAGGGTGTACTAGAGCAAACTAGAAGGCTATAGTAGGAAGGCAGGACATTCTCCTTTCAGTTTGCTTCTTGTTCCAGTGAGGATCACACTACAAGTGCAGCTCTTTGGCAGTAGTGGTGCCTCCCTGTACATTTAAATCCAGTTTGCAGCTTTGCAACATTCCAGATCAACTTTATTGTCACCCCTATTCCTGCTCCCCCCCGCCACACACACACACACACACACACACACACAAGAAACAACAGCGGTCTGGGTCCTAGCCCCATGGGACTGGGGACTGCTAGGTTTTTATAATTCCAACCTCTTTCCTTTGTTCCCCAGCCCCCAGAGTGGTAGCTTCCTCCAGCAGGTGCTACCTCTGTGATAACTTTAGTGTTCTCTTTGCTTTTTCAGTTACCTAATTAATACCTTTATACTTCGTTAACAATTCTTTATATTAAATTCTCTTTGTTAAAATAACATGTCATTTCTGTCTCCCAGCTAGACCTTGGTTAATACATATTTCTTTCAGCTTTTTTATCTGTCTTCTGTGGGAGTATTGGTTTGAATGACTATTTTCCCTTTACCAAAATTTGAAGCCCCTGGAATGTTATTATTATGTTACATGAACAAGTCTCCGTGCAGTCTTTGCTTTTGCCCCAAGATAGAGCTACAGGCATTGTCAGCATGAGTATGGCCCTGCTGCTCCATTACTGGATTTTGACTCAGGCTGTAGATGGCCCACTAACCACCTTGGCTTCTTAAGCTCCCAGTTATACAGATGGAAAGGGTATTGGCAATCATCTGCTCCAATGCTCCCCATTTCCAAATGAAGAAACAGAATCCATAGGTCTCCTGGCCCAATGAATAGAGTCAGGAGTAGGACAGCCAGAGTTCCAACTCCATTCCAGCTCTCCTTTCATTCTTGGCTTCAGTTTCCTACATGCCCACATGGCCACCAACCTGCAGCCTATCTTCTGCCTTATCTCCTCCAGGCCATCCATCCAGTGTCTGTCCACTCTTCCAGTCCCTTGGTGTCCCCTCATCCTTAATGCATATTGTGATCCAGCTAAGCTCTTCCCTGAGCATAACATTGATCCCCTTTCCTCTGGACCTTTATCCCCAGTGTTTCCTCTGCCTAGGTTTCCCTGCCCTCCCGATCTAACTATCAAAGGCCCAACCATCTTCAGGGTCAATCCAAATGGCACTCCATCGTGCATCCTTCCCTAGAATATAAAGGTGGAAACAATTTTTCCATCCTCTGTATTGCTATGACACCCTGTATTTCTATCAGACCATGCATTAGTTCTGCCTTGTAGTACAGTTGTTTATGCTCATTATTCTCTATAAAGTTATAATCCACTTGCATGCAGAGATTCTTTCATCTTTGACCCTCCACAGTGCCTATCATAGAAGCTTCAACATAGTAATAATAATAATTAGCAATTATTGAGTGTTTACTGTATGTTAAGCACCATGTTTAAAGGTTTACATGAATTGGCTCATTTACTCTCCCAATAACCTTATGAAGCAAATACCATCATTAGTCTCATTTTACACATAAGGAACCTGAAACACAGAGAAGTTAAGAAACTTGTCTAAGATAACACAGCTGGAGAGTAAGTCTCAGGCCTGCTGATGCCTAAGTTCAAACTCTTACCCACAAAGCTATGCTTCCTTCTAAGGACCATCTAAGGATTTGAATTTATTTCACTGTTATTAAATACCAAAAGATAATTTTTATTTAAAAACAATTAAGTAATGGAATCTATAAGAATAGGTGTCCTCCCAGAAAGAAAGCAAAAAGGAAACACCAAATAAAAGGCTAAGATCACTCAGATTTTCCTCAGTAAAAAGTTAAATGAGCTTCATCAAATTATTGAAGTTTTTAAATCTCCTCCCTCTACCTAAAGAATAAATTGTAAGTCCTCAGCCCCCCCCCCACAATATTTATATAAAGTGTAGCATTATTTATAAAACCTTTAAATTCCATGGAAAGATAGAGAACAACATGAGTCATTATTAGTTGGCTTAAATTTCATGAGACCTCTTCTGGGTTCAGAATGGCTGGAATCACCTCAGGAGTCTGCCAGTCTTGGGTGGGTGTGGACTTATGTTTTATTTTTATCACCTCAAATGGGACATAGCCAACTACAGCTTTGTTGAATCTGTGTGAACCCCCAAACCACTAGCTCGTTGAAAAGGTTTTAAATGCAAAGATACATAACGAACCACTCCTCAGAACAGGGCCTTCTAAAGCATTTGGCCTGAAGCAAAGAAACCTGAGGAGTTAGATCACAGTTGGCCAGACTTACTATTGTATTTTACTTGGAGAAACTACAAGGAGGTGATGGGTTAGCAGCAAAGTTGGACACAGCTTTGGGTTTACCTGAGAGGTTGTGTGGTGAAGTGTTAGAGCAGCAATTAGACCCCAGACTTGCCATCTGGTCTACCACTACCATTTTTATAGTTTGCTGAGATTGCCTAAGCTACCTAGACTCTCTAAGCTGTACTTTCCTCCTGTGTCAAATAGGGATAATGATACTCATCTTAAAAGGTTGTTATGACTACTATAGTTATGAACTATAACACAGTTCAGCTTCCCAAACTTGAGTCACTCACATATCACCATATCAGTCAGAGTAATTCTGAGGAAAGTTTAGTAAAGGGATCTGTTACAAAGCTGTGGGCAGGGTTCAAGGAAGCCAGCTAAAAGATAATGCAGGACCCAAGGCTACCAATTGCAGGGATCTGCTACCAAACCAGGTCTGAAGGGAGCAAAAGGAGACAGCATGGACAGAACTGGGGAGCTGTTTAGAGAGGGCTGCAAGACCGCGGCCCAGTTAACCTACAGGGACTCTTGCT
Organism: Hipposideros armiger; assembly: GCF_001890085.2. NCBI lineage: Eukaryota > Metazoa > Chordata > Mammalia > Chiroptera > Hipposideridae > Hipposideros > Hipposideros armiger. The sequence continues at coordinate 2,665,462 of NW_017731363.1, forward strand.
CTAGTCTAGCAGGAGCTGGAGACTGAACAAGTGCCCCAGCCTCACTCTCCTCCCCGCATCTCCAGTGGGGGCTCCCCATTGGCTGCACCCAGCCAGAAGAAATGGAGCCCATGATGTGAGCCATGAAGACCATCCTGGGGGTGGGGAGCAGCAGTTAGAACCAATCCAGTACACTGCCTCTATTAGTGTTTGCCTGTTTCCCCACTTGAAACAAATCCCCCTTCTATTAACTGAAATACATTTAGTTTAAAAAGAAGACTTCTTAAGTCTCATTCTAAGCAGTGATAGCCATGGATGTGCTTGCTTTTTCTCTGTAATATACACTTTGGGAAGCTTGGCATCAGTTTGGCAGTTGGAACATAGTAACTACTCAATAAGATGATCATCCCTGTTGCTGGAAGCCACAGATGAACAACTGGTGAATAGTGAAACTAACTTTTAAAAACATATGTTACTATTAAAAATGCGATCTTTTCTCAATATATTTTCTAACTGGAGATTGCTAATTTATAGAAAAGATGATATAAATTAATTTTGTGTATTTGTCTTGCAACTGGCCCATGTTAACGAATTTGATTGTTTGGCCCAGTGGGTTTTTTTTTTATTTTTGGAAAAATTTTAAATCAAACTGACATAGAGACATGAAAAAGTTCAAGGCAGAAATGTGTACATAATGTTTGGGAACAATAAATTCCTTCATTTTCTTTGATTTCAGCATCCATGGAGGAGAGCATAAATGAGAGAGTTGAGAAATATGGTCAGGGCCAAGGGTGAAAAGACTTGAATAGCAGTCTAAGAAGTTTGGATATTACCCTCCAAAAGCCTAGTCCAGGCTATGCCTCCTCTGTTTCAGGTTCTAGATGATTCCCGTTCTGGTGATTTCCTCATTGTCCTCTGAGCTGGACAGGCTCGGTGGAGTAATGATCAGGGCAGCCAGAGTTTAGATTAATCCACAGTAGGCTGTGTTCAAACTGGCCATAGGTAGAAGAGACACGAAGATTGCCATTTCCCATCTTCTGGAGGTCATGAGCTTCCTGGAGATTTACCTCAATGATGTCTGCTATTGTATCTTCAGCTTGCCTCATGCCACATGACACAGAGACTGATTGCAAGGAGAAGAATTCCAAGAGAGAACTTAGTAGGAACTGTGGTACCTTTTCTAACATAGCCTCAAAGTCAATGGTGCCATCTTCCATTTATCAGAAGAAAGTCATTAAAGCCAAACACTATTCCAGGGGATAGGACATGGTCTCCATTTTTTTTCATGGGGAGTAGTGTGGAGACATTCGTAAAGCCAACTTCTTCTGCGTGCCACAAATTACTACATTGCTTCAACATGAAAAATACCTCTTCTCTTAATAGGGCCTCCTAAAAGGAACTACAGCAATGAGTTCAAGCTTGAGTTTCAGGGTTTCATTACCTATTTTAGGTCAAGGTGATTAAGAGTACTTTCTCTTAATCTGAAGATATTGAACTAAATAAAAGTTATCTAATACCTCATACATCCAACATACAATGGTGGAAGAGGCACAGAATAACCACTATAGACACACCCATTCAAAAAATAAAAATAGAAGAACAGGAAGTATATAGCAGTCATTGGCCCATAGCAATGTCGAATTCTAGCCAGGCACACATTTCCAGTCCCAATTTCTGGAAATAGTTCTCAGAAGGTCTTAGCGCTGCTCTCTGGGCTTTTGGCTCCAGCCTTTGAGTCATCCTTCCTTTTACATGAAGCATGGCTGGTGGTTATCGCTGATTCTTTCCTTTTTTATTATTTATTTCTTTTTTTCCACTTATAGTTGACATTCCATACCACTGTATATTAGTTTCAGGTGTACAGCATAGTGGTTACACATTTATATAATTTATGCAGTGATCTCCCCATTAGCCTAGATCATCTGGGACTGGTGACAAGTTTTTCCACTTGATGCTTTTGAACATCATATCATAGTGACTAGAACCTACAGGGCAATGTTGAACAGCGATGGAACAATGGTGGTATCAAGAGTTCTTTGTTTCTTCCTTACTTTAATGGAAATGCTTCTAGCTCTTTTGTTGTTTGTTTGATAACATTAAATGTGCTGTTGGCTGTTGGTTTATGACAAAATTCTTTATCTTGTTAAGCAAGTGTCCTTATATTCATAGTTGACTAAGAATTATGAGGAATAGGCATTGTGTCTTATCAAATGCCTTAGATATCTATTGAGACCTTACAACCCTGCTAGATTATGATGTATAATTCTTTTAGTATATTGCTTTACCATTTTTTCCCCAGAGAAGTCACGCCTTGGTTGGACAAGAGTGGGTGTGTCTAAAAGTCATTTTTAGGATTTTGAAGGACTAATAAGAATGCATAAAATTAAAATGCAAATTATTCTGATACAGAATAAACATGTAAGAGTGAAATTGTATATTGTACATATAATAATGTTTAAAATAACATTGTATAAGAAGTAACTGTAGATGTAGGCTCCCAACAAAATATTTTTTATCTAAAAATTCACTGCTGCATTCAGAAGTAACACCACTCTAACAACCAAAAATTATTGAAGAACTATTTAATGTTTTCCTGTAACATCAACAAAATGTAAAGAAGCAATCTTATTCAAAACACACAGCCAAGTTCCTCTTCGCTCATCTTTCTCCCCAAAGCCCATTTCATCACAACCCCAAAATTGCCCCTGCACCCCTCCCAAAAAGGTCCCTAGGCTTTCTCTCCTTTACTATCTCTCACCTTCTAGATACATTCTTTTCTCTGCCCTTGTCATTGTAAACCAGTCAAGCTCTTTCCAGCTCAGTGCCTCACCCATTGCCCAGATCTGTACGTTGAGGCCCAAGAACTTTCAGGCAAAGGCAAATAAAGCAAAGCAAAACAAACAAAACCCTTAGCAGGCAGGATTTTTATTTTATTTTGTTTTGTTTTCTTATAACACATGCAGAAACAAAATTCCCAGGCATGCTTTGCCTCTGCTCACCCAGGACTTTAATTTTCCTCCTCTAGCAAACATTTCATCATGTTCTAATTTGACAGATTTGAACCCCCACCAACTCAATTATAGAACAACTAAGGAACAGCAAAGAGGTCAAAATCAGGGAGAGGAAGACAGACCTGTGTAGTCCAGGACCTGGAAAAGGAACTGTGTGAGTAATGGAGTGTTGGGTCTTTTGGCAAAATTATGGTCACAAAGAGTGCCGTCTCTTCTACTTGGCCTGGTTCCCCCGAAGCTGAAGTTTCCCGAAAAGTACTATTAAGGCCTCAAGAAAGAGGTACAGGAGGAACAAGGAGGCATTAAGCTGTCTTTCAGCTTCTTAAAGCTGGAGGGTTTTCAAGGGCTGAGATGCATCTAGATGGAGGATGAGGGCCCTGCCTGCCTTGGGCAGTTTCCATCCCAGCCCTTGCCCTCTGCCATCATCCTCTCAGTTTCTAAAGCCCAGACGCCCCCTCCAGCAGAGTGAGGAGCCTGTTTTTAAAAGACCAGGCATCATCTGAATGAATAATGACTTCTCTTTTTCTCCACCCGGTGCCAATCAGTGACTCATCAACCATTTTCTAAATGACTATGTTTTCATTCCCCAGTTTCCTTCGCACTGCGATATTAGAGAAGATTAAATGCAGCCCCTAGCTGCCTCCCTCTGCTTTTCTGCGTCTTGTTTTAGAGATGGTAATACCCCAAAATAGAAGCGTTCACTGAATGCTGATTGTTTAGTGACAAGTGGAAACACACACACACACACACACACACACACACACACGCTTTGGTGTTGTTAGGGAAAGGTCTGTACAACTTCCAGGGGGACATTGGGTGAAAAGAGAAGGAAGTGGAATCTTGGACTATGAAAAATATGACATCTCAAGTGGACCCCATTCCCTGCCTCCACCTCACCCCCAGTTTCCAGGCTGAAGTCCTTTATTAAGGACCCCCGACTACACTTTGTATAGTCACTTTCTACTCTGTGCTAGTCTGACTGCCAAAGGTTTGTTTTCCATTATGAGCACTTCTGCTGTCTCCCACTCCCACCCCTGGCACCTTTTCCTACGCCCTCACCATAGCTTTCTCTAGTTCCCTGTGGTCCTGTTAGCAGTCACAAGGGAAAACTCGATTTCTTTGCTAGGGTTTTCTCTTCCTACTCCTATTCCTGGTATGACGGCTGCCAAAATGAGGCAGTCTTTCACTCCAAGAGCAAAGAGAGAATTTGGATGGTGAACATAAACCCATCACCATTTCTGGGATAATTATACTCAGCCTATCCTGCTGCTAATGGGACTGTGGTCTTATCTTGTTAATAAACACCCCCCCCCAAAACCCCACACCAACATCAACCCTTACATGTCCCTCCTCTACTGTGCTAGATATCTTCTATTCGCCCTTCTTCACGCTTCTCCAGCCTGCTCTGTGGCTGGGGTGCTTGATCTATGTAAATTATGTCAGTAGGGTTTGTTTGTTTGTTTGTTTGTTTTTGGTCCACAGGCCTCCAGTTGGGTTCAAACTGTGGAGAGTTCTGGAATTAAATCAGAGGGTAGGAGGACAATCAGGTCCAGATATTCTGCTCAGTTCCCTCTTTGGGCTGACTCTGTCCCTTGACCTAAGGTCACTGCTTCTTTCAAGGAAGCCTACATGCCTCTCCCCTTTTGGTAACTTCTCTCTCCCCTCGTCCCTTTAGGCCCAAGGGTGGTAATAGCTGTGCTACTTGCCCTGAGTTACTGCATTTTCCTTGCACTGCCATTGTGTAAAGAACTCTCTTCAAATCATCATTTGAATGTACTATATGTTTCCTGTTGGGACCCTGTCTGGCCCTATCTTCCTCTCTTCTCCACCCCACTGCTTGGACCTACTTGGCGCTGAGTTTTCTCTCACCTCCTGCAGCATCTTCTGGCCTCCTCAGGCCTCTAGCATGATGCATGGTGGGCCTTCCAAAACACCTGCTGACTCTTTGGGAAACATCACCAAAGAGGCTATGGTAACAGGAATGAGCTTTTCTGGATCAAGAAGCACAGCCCCCAGAAGTTTTCAGACTTATGGTCTAAATGTGATGCTCATGAGCATCAGTTGGCCAACATATACTTGCTGGGAAGAAAGGCTGATAGATTTGGAGCTGGATTTTTTACTGTGTCCTCAAACTCTCCACATTTCAGTCTACTTGTTCTGAGCCTGTGGGACTTCTTACTCTGTGGACCATGCTCAGATCATTTAAGGCCACCAGATATCTATGGCAACTGAATCTCAATAATCATAATCATCATAATGGCTGCCAATTACTGAGTGCCAACTTTGAACCAGGCACTGTGCCTGGTGTTTTGCCTCTGTAAATCAAATGGAAGTTTCCATCTCACTCTTAAGGTTGCTTTCCCCGTGGTATTTAGGAAAGGGACAGATTGAATCCCAGTCCTTTCTTAAGCTGTCCACCTGCATGGCTGGGCTTCCCTGAGACGTGTGATACTCCTGACTCCACCAGGGGGCGCTCCAAACTTCACTGTGGGCAGGGGTCTGCAACTTGGGAGGACCTTACCTCGGTAGATTGCTGTTCCTTCTGCAAGGATCTCCAGGAGCTTTAGGGGTAATTGAGAGTGTCAACTCTCTCACTTTCCTCCCTAACACAGCCAGACAGTTATGCGGGTCTGTCAGTCTGTGCTCAAGGTTTGAGGAGCGTGGGAGGAACCACGTGTGAAGGAAAGAATGTGGACTCTCGGGAAATCCTCAAGGAATTTAAGCTTTCACAGGGGGACCCCTAGAGGCACACTCCAGTTTCTGTCCTTGCTCTCCGGCCCTCAAGTCATCTCCTCTCTGTGGAATTCCCTCCTTCTTCCACCTGGGCCTTTTTCCTTTTGGAAATGTTCATCTGCTAGAGCTGTTCTCACCCAGGATATATCCCTTTTCCCCCAGCAGGACATTTCCTCCAGTGTGAGTTAGTCAACAAGTACCTCTGCAGTCTCCCAAGGGTGGTATTCTGTTCACTCTCCCTGAAGATGTGCATGCCTGGGTAGGAGACAGATGGGTGTCTACTCTTCAGATTGTCCAACAATAGCTATGGATCTCTCTCTCTCTCTCTCTCACTGTCTCTCTCTCTCTCTCTCTCTCTGACACACACACACACACACACACACACACACACACACTTGCAGAGATCTCCCAAGGACAAATATGAATTCTCAGAGACCACGTAGTCTACCCCCAGAAGGAGGAAGAGAGTTTTCCCTGAGTGCCTCCATGGTTTGCAAGGCCCCTCTCCCACAGAGAACTTGGTACCTTCCATCATGATACAATCACTTTCTGTTCTTATGTTCATTTTTCCCTTTCAAGTCATTCAGCTTTGGGGCCTATGGGAACAGGCTCTTTAGCGGCCTCCCTTTTAACTACACAAAGACCCTGCCCAGGTGTTGAAATGACCACTTTGAGAGCCATTGCATTTCTTAGCTAAGGTCCCTTCTCTGCCCTGATCTCTGTCTGGGGTGGGGGTCGGTTTCATTCTCACCGTGTCGTATACCTTAGCTCTAGACCCTCATAGGCCTCTGGGTCTTTTCTCACATTCTTTACCCCAGTGAATCACCCATCAATCTTGGGGCCTAGGAATCGGCCTGTCTTTTTTCTTTCTCATGCATGTATCACATTCATGACCAAGTCCTAGCGATGTTGTCTCCTTGACTTTCTCTGGAACCGATCTACCAAAACTGCATCTGACTGCATGCATAGTAGCTAACCCAAATAGGGGGTTATTCTTCTCACAAAACAAGACGTCTGGAAGAAGGAGGAGTCCAGGTCTGGGGCAGCACTCTGCTCTCTCATTTATATTCCAGGAGTCTTATCCTTTTGCATGAAGCTTCCATCCTTATGTATGTTACAGACATAGGACAGCCTGCCTTCCATCTCAGGCTTCAGCCAATTCTCCAGGGCCAAAGAAGAAGGAAGAAGCAGAAAGGGACAGCACCTATATGAGGAAAGCAAAAACATTCCTAGAAATCACTAGCAGATGTCCATGTAGACATCTTTATCCAGAACTGCATCATCTGGCCAGCCCTGAGTGCAAGGGAGTCTAGAGTGGTGAGCAGATGTGATGGTACCATTGCTACCTGGAACAAAATTGAGATTCTGTTAGAAAAGAAGAAGGGGTAAGCAAATGACAGTGTCTGCCACTGTAGCAAAACTACACAAGACCTATAGGTGGTTCAAAATGAATACCTTGTCTCCCAAGAACAAATAAAGGCAAAATTAAAAGAAAATGGAATATGATTTTAATAACTTAAATCCCTTTTTTGTCTTTTTTACTTTCCCCATCCTTTTATTATGACTTTCCTAGCAACCAGGGGTGAAGCTCTGCCCCAAATCAGTAGGAACTACTTGAAACAGGTCTCAAAACAGGTCAAAATGAGCCTGTAATCCAGGCACTTGCTTACTGCTTTTTTTGAACAGAATTCTTAGACAACTGTTTATTTTCATCTTAGTGGCCTGACATTCCACCTGTACACTAGTGAGCGTGTAGGACGGTCACCTTTTAAACTCTTTTTCTCTTAAGTAGGAAAGTTGGACTCCTGCAATGTTTCTGCTGGTGTTGCCATTACTATAGGAGACTCCTAGGTGCTATCGTTTCTCGTGGTGAGTCTTGTGTTTCTCCGTGGAGAAGCTTTCATTATTTTCAAACTCTTATTGAACCCATTATGAGACCATTGAGACAGGATGAGAAATAAAAATGTCTACTTTGTGCACTGGGATGTTATTCCTGGATCTTTACAATTGAGGTGGAGAAAGAAAACACCTTCAGAAAAATAATTTAAGAGGCATGGCTGCTTGGTTGTCTCATGTTTGATCCCAGGAGCCTTGTAGTTCATATGTAAATATGAAAGTGGGCCACATAAGTAAATTTTGGTTACATTTTTTTATTTAAAAATCTCCCGCTGACAAAATCACCTTTCCCACCAAGGCTCATCTCGTTGCATAATTTAAAAGCTGTCCTGTCCAGTAAAGTGCCTTTGTGCCAAGAGTTCTGGATTTTCATTTGCAGAGTTCTTTCTTTGAATGTTCACACTGGGTTTGAATTAGTGCATTGGCCTTCTTGTGCCTTTGTGTTCCTCATTCATGGAAAAAAATTCATTTTGAACCATCCATAGGTCTTGTGTAGTTTTGGTTTGTATTGACATAGAGGCACCAAGTAAAATGTCAAATATCTTGACCCCAAAATACTTACCTCACACTAGCAGCATTGTTTTCCAGGGCAAGACACCATTTCTGCAAGTAGATTTGTTAGCCAAGTTGATCAGAAGGGTGTAACAGTTCCTTCCAAAGAATGAGACTCTAGCCCATTATTGCTAATTGGCTAGATATTGGTTTTCTTATTTGTTTGTTATAGCCTGTTTAGTGCAATATCATATATTATTATCTCATTGAGCTTCCCGGGAGGATAACTTTTCTCCACCCACATAAAATACTTTATTCTCTGATTTTCTTATTAGATTTACTAACACGTCATTGTTGTACCATTTAACAGCCTGGGAAGAAGAAAGAATATACTATTATACAACTCTTGGCAAAGCCGGCACCGATGTAGGGAAATCATTAAGCTTCAGGAAGTTTTAACTTTCTTGCACCCAATTTCTTATCATTAATACAAGGTTTGTATTCTTCCCCGATCCCCTGATCTTGTAAAGGAAATAGAGGGAGAAAAGGGGAGGGGAGACTAGGGAGAGACACAAATCAGACTGAGCCATAGCCAATTCCAGTGCCTGCATTCACATCAGTGATTAATCAAACTAATGGGGAGTTCTAATTCAGTGCTTTGCTACCCTTAAGCCCTGTAATTGCGGTGTCTCTGAACCCAAAGGAAACACGTTGTGCTCTGCGTGCCCAGACGCATAGCTTTTAAATCTTCATAACTCTGTAATTACTACAGTGCTTTCCTTAAAATCTGGCTCAATTTCACTTCCTTAATGAGCATTACAATCTTGATAAAGTTTGAAGTTTGCTGCCTCTGCTGTTCGCAAGGACTCAATCCCAGACTGATAATGTGAATTGTAGATTTCACTCCCTCAAGTTCCTCTCAAAAAAGAGCTGATTTATTTCAGGACCACCACAGTCAAAAGCACTTCCTCTGGGTCAAGGCCAGCACTGGGTGTTTTCATCACAGAAGGGTGCTTGGAGAGCAAATTCGGAACAGTTAAAAAAAAGGGGGGGTGGGGAGCTGCAGGGGGGAGCTTAGGAACCCTTGGGGAATGGCTGTTTAGCTTTATTAGCGCCATGTGCTCTAGAGACTGTGGTTCATTTTACCCAATTGAAGACTTCTTTATAGTAAATATATTAAAAATCCACTTCCTCTTTTATAAACTGAGCCCTGCCAAAGGGTGAAAATTACAAGTCAGCTTTAAAAAAAGCAACATAATTTCCACATTCTTTTTCCTACCAACTGGTTTTCAGGATTTTTAAGACTTGTTGGAAATGCCATTTAATGATTCTAGTCAATAGCACATCTCTTGCAGCTGGTTGGGGGGTCTCCATTTTCGCCACTCTTTTAGCTTTTAACCATGTGGTGATGCTTGGTCCCAGCTTTGAGTCTTTCTGTTTCTAGACTGTACAGACCAGCACTGAGGCCCCTTTGCTTTTAGAACCCCTGCTCCAGTCTGTATTCCCCCCCTCCCCAGACAGTGATAATCACCCTGGGATTTTGAATAGCACTTAATTCTTCTCTATTATTTGTTTACATGTCTCTCTCCCCTCCTAGATTCCACCCTTTGAGAGCATTGTTTATGTCTTCTTTCCTTTTATATCCCTGGCAGCTAACAGAGGCCTGAGCACCCAATAAATGTTTGCACTCAGTAAATAAAGCTTCCGGTAAATGTTTGTTGCATAAGCAGGGGATAAATAAGTGAATGAACTGCCCTCGTTGTTTGCTATCACCATCTGCTTTAACTCTGTCAGTTATTTTGATGTATTTGCAGTTCTGACTAGATCCAGATTTGGCATGTTTAAAATTATATTCAGTTGTAAAATGTGAAGCTTGGATTTTTGAAGATAAGAAAGAAGTCTTAATTCCTCCCATTGGAAACAATGTGAGTAATCACTTCTTTGCAGGGAAGATAAAAAGGCTGGTTGGAACAGTCTTTGCATTCACAGTCTTTGGCATTTTGGGAAAACCATTTAATAGCATTATTTTTTTCTGCCCATGTTTCCCTGTCAGTAAAATGCAGAAAGAAACCCCTGTCCTTCATACTTGATAGACTCAGTGAGGATTTCTGAGGAAGAAAAGTACAAACTAAAAAAACCAGGGGAAACTTTCAGTAGTGATATGTAGCCATCCCCCCCACCCCCACCTTCAAACTATGTTCATGGTTGTTGTTAATATGCGTGTACCTGTACTTATGTGTATGGTGACATCATAGTTTGAGATACTAACGAATTTTCCCCCTAGTGTTTCTTGGGAACACAGGTACATGAAGCCAAATTTAATGTTCTTGAACTGGAAGAAATGGGAGTTTTGAATTTCAAAAACAAAACCGTGAAGGTTTTGGACGTAAGCTTTATGCTGTGAACCGTAGGTCGGGAAGAATGCGTGCTCCCTCCGACAAGATGGCAAACAACCTGGGGCTGCTGGCTTCCTCCCAGGAAGCAGCAAAGCTAAAGGAGAGAGGGAGCTGGTGAATCTCAGAGCTCAGCAGCTCACATAAAACTTGGGAGAAGCTTCTGGGGAGCATGCGGGGTGGGGGGGGCTCCTGTTGTGGGGGAGACAGGGGTGAGGAACATCTTCAGTCCTTCCGTTGGCTGTTTGTAAGCCTTCATCCCACATGTTTCATGGCTTTCTCATCTTTGGCTCTTATTTTGCCCTAAAGGTGTTTTTCTGTGCTCTAACTTTATTTGTGGGTGCAGTTTGAGTGTAGGATAACCGTGAGCTCCCAAAAGTTTTCTGCTTGAATGTGAACCATATGACTGTCCAACAGTTTCCCAACAGTGGCAACCCCTCCCTCTTCCTCCAGCCCTTCTCTGAAATCGGTTCTTTCTCCTTTGGCAGGTATAATGCACCTCCATTACAAGACATTGCATTTTATGGACAAACCATATTCATTTACTTTCAAATTGTTGCTTTTTACTGTGTGAACTTGATATATTTTTCTATTTATTTAATTCGTTTCAGGTGTACAAACAACACAATGATTAGACATTTATATACCTCATAAAATCATCACCCCAATAAATCTACTACCCATCTGACCTGTGAAATGGTCTGGGTAACTTAAGTTGGGATGGGATATTCATATTTATTCCAATAAAATATTTTTTTATTTTTTTATTTAACAGCTTTTTTACTTAGTGGCAGGGCTTTTAGGAGTGAATTAAAATAATTAAGTAAGGAATAGGTGCAATTGGGCAGAGGAAGGGAGACTTCAGTCACTGTAATTACATGATTATGCTAACAAGCCCATGTACCTCCTGGAATTTCTTAGACAAAAGAAATGTTTTTTTAAGTATAAATAATGATGGTGCAGCATCAGTGCTGGGATATTTGAAACAGAACAGACATTTTTGGTGAAGAATCTTTCAGGATCTCTGCTTTGTTGCTGTGGGCCATGGTGACACAGACAGGAAATTTCTTTCATTTTACAATGGCACAAGGTTTAGAGTGACTGAGCATTAGAGTTTATAGAGAAATTGTGCTGGCCTTTGAGCTGTGTGAATGACCACTGAGGGTTAGGCAATGGGGTCATTTTAAAAAATATTTGATTGTTTATTCTTGTCATTTTTTGTCTATGTGGTGTTTTTCAATTACAGTTGACATTCAATATTTTATATTAGTTTCAGGGGTACAGTGTAGTGTTTATACATGTATATAATTTATGAAGTGATCATCCCGATTAGTTTAGTACCTGATGGAACTATCCATAATTATTACAATATTATTGACTATATTTCCAATACTATCACATCCCTGTGACTATTTTGTAACTACCAGTTTGTACTTCCTATTTGTACTTCTTAATTCCTTCACCTTTATCACCCATCCTGTCAACCCCCCTCCGATCTGGCAACCATCAATTTGTTCTCTGTATCTATGAGTCTGTTCCTGTTTTGTTTGTTCATTTATTTTCTTCTTTAGATTTCACATGTAGGTAAGATCATATGGTATTTGTCTTTCTGAGTCTGACTTATTTCACTTAGAGTAATACCCTCTAGGTCCATCCATGTTGTCACAAATGGTAAGATTTCATTCTTTTTTATGGCCGAGTAATATTCCATTGTATATATACATTTCACATCTTCTTTATCCAATTGTGTATTGATGGGCACTTAGGTTGCTTCCACATCTTGGCTATAGTAAATAATGCTGCAATGAACATAGGGGTGCATATATATTTTCGATTTAGTGTTTGGATTTCTTTGGATAAATACCCAGAAGTGTATTTACTAGTAGAAGTGTAATTACTTAGTAATTACTAGTAGAATTACTAATGTAGTTCTATTTTTAAATTTTTGAGGAAACTCCCTACTGTTTTCCATAGTGGCTGCACCAATCTGCAATCCCACCAACCGTGCACAAGGGTTCCCTTTTCTTCACATCCTTGTCAACACTTGTTGTTGTTTTTTTGATTTATTGATGATAGCCATTCTGACAGGAGTGAAATGGTAGCTCATTGTGGTTTTCATTTGTATTTCTCTAATGATTAGTGATATTGAGTATCTTTTCATAGGTCTATTGGCTATGTGTATGTCCTCTTTGGAAAAATGTCTATTCAGGTCCTCTGCCCATATTTTAATTGGATTGTTTGTTTTTTTTGGTGTTGAGTTGTGTGAATTCTGTATAAATTTTTAATATTCACCCCTTATCGGGTATGTCATTGGCAAATATTAATATATTCTCCCATTCAGTAGGTTGTCTTTTTGTTTTGTTGATGGCTTCCTTTGCTGTGCAAAAACTTTTTAGTTTTTTTAAAATTATTTTTTATTATGAAATACACACTTTTTAGAATTAGTTTCAGCTGTACAACACAGTGCAATAGGTATACTTTTTACCCCTCGAAGTGAAAACTTTTTAGTTTGATGTAGTCCCATTGGGTTTTTTTCTTTTGTTTCCCTTGCCTGAGAAGACAGATCAGAAAAAATATTACTAAGAACAATGTCAGAGAGTTTACTGCCTATATTTTCTTCTAGGAATTTTATGGTTTCAGGTCTTACATTTAAGTCTTTAATCCATTTTGAATTTATTCTTGTATATGGTGTAAGGAGGTAGTCCGGCTTCCTTTTTTGCATGTATTTGTCCAGTTTCCCAACGCCATTTATTGAATAGACTGCCTTTACTCCATTGTATATTCTTGCCTCCTTTGTCCTAGATTCATTGACCATACAGGCATGGATTTATTTCTGGATTCTCTATTCTGTTCCATTGATCTATGTGTCCGTGTTTATGCCACTACCGTGCTGCTTCGATTACTATAGGTTTGTAGTATAGTTTGGTATCAGGTAGTGTGATACCTCCAACCTTGTTCTTTTTTCTCAAGACTGCTGGCAATGGGGTCATTTTTAAATGCTGCCTTTCCTTTCCACTTTGGATACCACCTCAGGGTAATAAATATGTGCACATGGGTGGGGGGTATGTGGTCAGGAGAGATCAACACACACATAAATAGGTATAGCAATCTGGCTGCAGATATCAACTTGATTTCATCAGAACTTTTTGTGGGAAAACTCAGAGTAAAATGGCGCAATCAGGGATTTGAATAAGAAAGGCACAACTCTTCGATGTGTGGAAAACTCACTGGCATTAAAATCTTGTAAACCTGAAATTTATATCATGTTATTAACCAATGTTACCCCAATAAATTTGACTGAAAGAAGGGGGAAAAAAAGAATATTCATCCATCCTGTCATGATTACATGTGGTTGCTACACTTTTATAGATTTCAGTATTTCAGTTCTATAAAGTAGAAACCAAACTAAAATATTTGTGTGGGTGTGTGTGTGGGGTAAGCCACATAGGAGGGGCTGGAAGGGGAGGGGGTACAGTGAAGCCAGAGGGTTGTCTTGGAGCTGCCCTCGCACAGCTAGCATACAGTTTTTATTTAGATGGTGTTGCATATGTATAATAATCACGTTTCTAAAAGTGCCTTTATTTACACCTTACAGTGGACTTAGAAAGCGTCAACTAACCATATCAATAAATTTTTATTTGTATTATTTTTGGTGACTGAAGGAAGCTATCTTTTAAGGTTAACAAAAATAAAGACGGAAGTGACCTTGGAGAGAGACCACTGTAGACTACAGGGGGGGTGGAGGGGGAGGGCAGGAGGGGGCGGCTGTGAGAACAAAGGAGATTAAAAGCCAAAATCAAAGTTTTTAATTTTGAACCAAATGGCTTTATTAGCACATGACTAGGAGTCCTGGTGATTACAAAGAGTTTTTCTTTTTGCATAGCTGAACTGTGCTTTGAATCATTTTGAAATTTTGAGTCTGTGCTGACCACTGTGGGGCAGACACCAAGGTAGCTAGACTGTTTTTAAATTTAATTACCCCCTGGAATCTCCCATTCTGGGCCTAGAGGAGGACTCTCCTTCTCATCAGGCTTTTCTGCCCTCAGCTCCAATCACCTCTCTGGGTGGATAGGGATTCTTGGGCCCAGGAAGAAATTTGCCAATAATTCGAAGCTCCCTTTAGGAGTGAGAACTCAACACCACTCATTGCCCATGTCAGCGTTCAGCTGGGCCCGCTCCACTGGCCCCTTGAATGCTATTAATAGGACAGTGCTGAATGATGGAGAGTGAGAGGCAGGGCAGACTTGCCTTTAATACCCTTCATTGTTCTTTACCTCAATATGTTTAGGGAGGAGTGTGTGGCTTGGCTACATGGCAGAACTCATGTTCAGAGTTTTGAACATATTAAAAAGTCAAGCTAAATTTGAAAACAGCCAGCCCTAAGCTTTTTAGATTTGTGAGATAAAGAACAACTCTTAAAAGAGCCTTTTCCAAAACATTCTCTTTCTTTCACTTTTTATTTGGAAACCAAACCAAATTTGAAATTGCAAGAAATGTAGGATGAAGCCCAATATGCCCTTTACTTTAGACTATTGTGCACATTTTGCCATATTTTATTTTTCTCTCTCTTTGTACATATACATTATTGTTATTGTCATTATTATTCTTGTTGGTGCTGAATCATTTATGTGTACCTTGCAGACATCACGACCCTTTACCCCCAAAGCCCAGCTTGGATCTTTTATGAACAAGGACATTCCCTTGCCAAAAATGTTATTTTTTTTAGGTAGAATCAGAGAAGGGTCTGTTGAAAACTTTATAACGAGAGTGTGGGCCAGTCCAAAGTGCTGATTGTGGGGCCCTGTGCCTGCTCCCACTAAAGGCGGGGAGAGAGGGGAGGAGACACCACCGCAGGTCTGGAGGACTTTATTGTTGCCATAAAACATTTTTTCCATGTTCTCTTTAGACACACGAAATGAAGGCTGCGTTCCCAAGATCTGGCTTGTGGCTTTAAAATAAAAATATATATATATATATATATATATATATATATATAATTTTTTACAGTATTCTTTTTGGAGGGATGAAAGCATGTATTTTATTAACATTTCCCTAACCCTTTTTAAAAGAGGTTTTGGGCTGACAGCATCCAGTCTGCAGACTGCTGCAATCGAAGTACATGCCTTTTTAGAAATTATACCTTTCAGTTAACTGAAGGGGAAAACTAACTTTCCTTTCTTCTGTGAATCATCATCTCTGTGATGGAGGACGTTAAAATCCCGTGTGTATCATCAGCACAGTAGGGTGACAGAGAGATAATCCTGCTTATCTCACCTAATGTGTCAATGAGTTTTGCAAGCAGTTTTCTGGGCATTTTGCTCTTTGGTGGTTTGGGTTTCATTCATGATATTCTGTAGAGACCTGGCCCAGCGCAGGCGGCCGAGTGGTGTCTGGGAAAGGGGTATAAACAGTACCCTGGCCATTCTGGCAGCACTGGGGTGCGCCCAGGCCTGGTCACCCTCCCCAGCTGTCTCAGTGCGCTCACAGAGCCAGGGGCACGCCGAGGGGGCAGTCCAGTTTCCCCGCTAAGAACCCAAAGGATTTGCTCAGAGCTGGAATTCGGTGAAAACAACTTGCTCCAACACGCCAGATCTGCCGCATCCCCGGCACCCCACCCTTCTGCCTCTGTGCTCGTTACCCACTCCCCCAACCCCAACTTGAGGACTCCCCGCCCCCACCACGCTGACAGTCTCAATCCTAACCCCTTGGATGCAAGGAAGTGTTTTTGCCTCGGAACGCGCCCTGAACGGCGAGGCCACCAGTGACTCCCAGCGGCCGCACTGGGCGCTGCGCCCCCCTCGCCCCGGCCTCCCCCCGTCCAGGAGGCGGATTCCTCTCTCCGGGTTTTCAAAGCGCCTTTCCGAAACCACCTCCCCGCCCAGAGAGGGAGAGAGCCTGGGCGCAATCGCTCCCCGGAGCGGC
>NW_017731363.1:2682127-2692211 GCF_001890085.2 Hipposideros armiger
ACACACACACACACACACACACACACACGCCCATTTATATAGGCGGTGGCGGCGGCTGCGGCCCGGGCGGCGGCGGCGAGCACAGGAATGATGGAGCTGAGCCAGCCGACCTGGGTTGGAAGCAAGTGAGCAGAGCTCAGGCGCAACCCGGGATTTCTGTGCCCCGCGCTTGTCATCCTCCCCAGGGAACGGTGCACCCGGAGCAGGACCGGGTGGACTGATTTGCTAGGGGGAGGGCGGGGAAGAGGAGGAGGCCAGGTGAACGAAGGAGCCCCCTGCATATCTGGACTGCCCCTGCGCGCCTTTGCCCGACGCCTGCCCCTTCTCCGCCCAGGTGGGCGCGCCCGGTTCCCAGCTCGCAAGGGGCGCTTTGAGGAGACCAGAAAGTCGCGGCTCGGCTGCGCGGGATGCCTTTCGCCAAGCGAATCGTGGAGCCGCAGTGGCTGTGCCGGCAGCGGCGTCCGCCGCTCGGCCCGGCGGAGGACGCGAACGGAGGAGGCAGTGCTGAACAGCCGCCGCCCCTGCAGCCTCCCAGCCGACAGGATGAGGCCGTGGCGCCGGGGCCAGAGGATCCTCCCCGCGTGCCCCCTGCACCTCCTGGGCCACCGCCACCGTTGCCCGCGTCGACCGACCAGGCACAGAAGCCGCACGGAGAGGCGCCCGCGGCGTGCGAGGAGAGCGCGGCGGGGATCCCGGAGGCGGCGTCCGCGGCTGGCGAGGCGTCCTCGGCGGCGGCCGCGGCCGTACTGCTCATGTTGGACCTGTGCGCGGTCAGCAACGCCGCGCTGGCCCGCGTCCTCAGGCAGCTGTCGGACGTAGCCCGGCACGCGTGCAGCCTGTTCCAGGAACTCGAGAGCGACATCCAGCTGACCCACCGCCGCGTCTGGGCGCTGCAGGGCAAGCTCGGCGGCGTGCAGCGCGTCCTCAGCACGCTGGACCCCAAGCAGGAGGCAGTGCGTGAGTACCCGCGCCGCCAGTCCGGCGCTCCGCTCCTGCGCCGCACCCTCCGCCCTCCCCGGTCGCCGCAATCCCAGCGCCTCGGCGCCGCGCCCACTGCAGCTTGCACCTTACTCTTGCCTCCCCACACTTCCCTTCCCCTGGGGCCCACCCCAGTCCTCCCCGTGCTGAGAGTTCCAGCTGCACTCCCATGCAGGGATGCCGAGAGGACAAAGTTAAAGGGGCGGCCTCGGAAGTCGCAGGCAGCTGCGGGCTGAGAGGAAGCGTCTATGGGGACATTGGAGGCAGAGGGGTCTGTCATTCATCTCTGGGGCTTTCCGTCCTCGCCCCTCCACGGGGGGCGGAGGGGTTGGGGCAACTTCTGTGGTTTCCGGCAGCCCGGACCTGAGCCCTATAGTTCCCGCGTCCACGCGTGCTTGGGAGCATCGAGGAGTAGGGAGGTTCCTTTTAGAGCTTCTGCTTCGCCGTGGCGGTTTTGTCCCTCTTACTGTGACCTCAGGGGCTGCGACGAGCCCCGAACTTGTGCCTTGCGCTCGTGTACGACATAGCGCGGCACCGCTCGCCTCCTGGAGTGAACTCTCACGCGCTCTGCTCCAACATTGTGGCCCAGAGGGGCCGCGGGGAGGGGCGTGGAGGGGGGAGTATCCCGGGCCCTGGGGAGATCGATGAGACCCCTGGGTATGTTTCCTGCGCCAAACAGCACAGGGTCCCTACTCAATGGCTCCCTGTGTCATCTGCCCTCCGAGGACCCCAGAGGCGTCCCCCCCACACCATGTACTGTCGCCGAAATCCACCCGCGTGTGAAAGACCCGTGAGCGTATTTGCTGCCCGTTAACTTCACTCTTGTGGGCAGCCCAGGGCTCCCAATAAATGTCTTTCTGTGCCATCTGCCCTCCGAGAGGCGCTCAGGAGGGTCCCCTAGTGCACAGTTGGTCAAATCAGGCGGCGGCGGAATCATTTAGAAATGAGCCGACGGTGGGCGGGGGCACTAGGCCGGTGTGCCAGTCCTTAGGCGCCTAGTCCGGCTGCGACGCTCACGGCGAAGGTGATGTCAGCGGCTCTGACTTACATAAGAAGCTTCCCCGGTTACTGCAGCAGCTGCGCCGGTGCGCTGTGGCCCGGGAGCGTGCGGGGCGGGGGCGCTCTCGCGGCAACCTTCCCCGGGGGTTTCCAGGCACCTCTGCCCTGCAACCTAGCTCGCGCACTGCCCCCTCCCCCAAATAAACCCTTTGAACACTCCGGGAATTCGCTGCTTTTCTGCAATAACAACAATAATAAGCGTAATGAATAAATGATGTGCGCGATCGGTTTTCGCAGCTATAAAAGACCCGGAGTTGGGTTAATGACTGGTTGTTTAAAAGGGCAATTCCGGGGATGAGTTCTGGAAAGAATTAGGACTGCCGTAGGCCAAGTCGTATTTTACTTTTGGGACTTGAAATGAGCGCTTTAATCCTGCCTCCTTTTTACCCCAAACCGCACAGCAGGGACAGCCCCTTCACTTTCCACAGCGCTGATATCTGGGGAGTGCGGTTGGGGTGAGTGGTGATTTTACTTCAAAAGAAGGGAAGTTTTGCAGACTGTTGAGTGGTGCATACATTTCGTGTGTGTGTGTGTGTGTGTGTGTGTGTGTGTGTGTGTGTGAGAGAGAGAGAGAGAGAGAGAGAGAGAGAGAGAGAGAGAGAGAGAGAGAGGAGAGAGGCTGCTCCTTAGATTTCACCCAAGTGAAACGGGGCTGGAGCAGATGTGTCCTCTTCTCCCCCTTTCTTTAGAGGCAGCAGTGGGCAGTTACTTACCTGGAATTTGACACAGTCCTTTCAAGTCCTTGTTACTGTTTGGAGTACGAACTAATGGTTAATGGAGAAAAGAGAAAAATTTTAATGTGTGTTTACAGTCGATGATGAATATATACTGTTTATGCATATTTATACATGAACAAATAAACAAAGATGGGTTTAATATCATACCCAGCAATGGAATTAACAGTCTCCTATTATTTTTGAATTTTTCTGAAATGTTATCTCCACACTTCGTGCTAGGGTTTGTGTGCAAGTGGTTTACTTCCGAGGGCATCCCAGGAAACACAGGGAGGGAGTGTGGAAGTGGGACAGGGCAGGGAGGAAAATTCATGCATGGTGTCAGCTTGGTTACCACTGTGGGCAACCGGGGTTCAGTCTAGCACACACCTCAGAAGTGTTCCACTGAGGAGTAGGTAAGTTGGAGTATTTATCCACCAACTTCTACTCCTCACTGATGGAAGGTGGCACCTGGAGCATGAACTCCCCAGTTTCTGTGGCCTGCCCTGTGTGGGGGTTCTGCACGTTCCCAGGTCAGGGAGAGAGGATGCCAAAAGTCTACAGGTATACACAAGGATGTCTGCATCCAGGCTCTGGGGAGGGCAGAGGGGCTATGGGTGGAGTACCAGTGGTATCTTCTACATTATGTGTCTCCTTTTAGCATTGCTTAAGGCCTAGGGGAGGATCAAAGCAAATGACCCACATTCCCTTTGCTCTCCCTTTGAAGGTGCCTGGGTGCCTCCATACCCCCTGTATAGTCTTCCCACCAGGATCACCAGTCCCCATGCAGCCTGAATGCTGCTTCTTCCATAGACAGCTGCTGGCTTCCGATTGCCCTGAGACAGGCTGGGGGTTGGGGGAGTTTGCAGGGGTGACATGATCTGACATATACTTTAGTGAAGTCACTCTGGAGGCAAGTCTGAAGGTTGGTAAACCAATTCATGTGACTGGTGGCGGTGGCTAGGACTAGGGAGGAGGTTATGGAGACAGTGAGAAGTGGTGGGATTTTGAATTCGTTTTGGAAATAGAATTGACAGGACTTACTAATTGGACTGGGTACAGGGTGTGAGAGGAAAAAAGTAACTATGGATGACTCCTAGGTTTTTTGTTTTGTTTTGTTTTGTTTTGGTTTGGTTAAACAACTCGGAGAAGATGGTACCATTTCCAGAAATGGGGAAAGCTAGTAGAAGAGTGGATATTTTACTGTGGGGAGGATGGAATCAATAGTTTTCTATTTGTGCCATATTAACTTGAGATGCCTTATCTGACTTACACCCCTAGATGTGAGTTCAGAACTCAATAGAGAGGTCCAGGCTGGAGATGTAAATGTAAAACATAAGGAAGGGTAAAGATGGTATGTGAAGCCATGGAGCTAGGGACAATGTAGATAGAAAAAAAAAAGTGGGGCAGGGGATTGGGGGGGCATTAGGAATTAGCCTAGGGCAGTCCAACTTCGGACATTTAATAGAGGAGGAGAAAGACGGAGAAAGCAGCCAGCAAGCTAGAAGGAAAATCAGGAGAATGTGGTATGATGGAAGCCAGGAGACGGTGTTTCAAGAATGGAGATGTCAACTTGGTCAAATACTTCCAAGATTAAGATAAACACTGAGATGAGACCATTGAGTTTGGTAACTTGTAAGCAATTAGTGGCCCTTATAGTTGCCATTTAAGTGGAGGGGTGGAGATGAAGGCCAAACAAGATGGGATGGAGAGAGAACAGGAGGGGTGGAAGAGGCGATAGAAACCACAGGTGACTCTTGTAAGGAGTTTACTCTGAAGGGGAGTGGGGAAATGGAGCAGTGGCTGGAGGGGAATACAGGGTCAAGGGAGATTTTCTTAAAATATATTGATGTTTAGACTCATTTAGATTCCATGGAGATGGGGAATTGATGATGCTGGGGAAAGATCTGGATAATTATGGAAGACCTTGAGAGGCTGAGAGGGGAAGGGATCAAAGCGCCCTTTCAGCCATAGGAACTGGAGGGCAAATGGAGGATATGGGCAGACAGGCAGGTGGGCTGGTGAACTGATGGTGGTGGGATGGTGTTCTTATATGATTACATTTATTTTCTCTGTGAAGTACCTGGTGAGGTGATCAGCTGAGAGGGTGTTGGTAATGTGAGGAGAGAACGCAAGGTGTTAATGTTGTTTCAGAGAGGGAACATGGATGCAGTAAGGAAGTGTAGGGGAATGATCTGGCTGTGTTGACAGCCTGCTGAGACTTATGGTCATAAACTTGAAGTCCAGCTTTTCAGTCACTAAAACCTGAGAATTTGGAATTACTTCATGGGCCTTGACCCCAAGCTGTTCATCCTTAGATATTTTAATGTTGTTGGCTTTTTGGTTGCTGTTGATTATATTTAGTTACTGAGTTTTAAAGTAAATTTTATATTAAAGTTGAACATTCCTACAGAAAAGTGCACAAACAAAGAATGTACAGCTTGGTCCATTTTCACAAAGTGAGCAGCTTATGTCGCCATCACCCAGATCAAGAAATAAAGCATTACTGTATCCTGAAACATCCTCCCCACCCAGACCTTTTACCAGTCACTTTCCGCCTTCCCTAGAGTAACCACTATTCTGAATTCCACTTCCATCAGTTAGATGTTCCTGTTTTTGAACTTTATGTAAGTGGAGTCACATGACTATGGTATATACTTCTTGGTGTCTAGCAGTGTTCACCCATTATGTATTGCAAGGTTCTTCCATATTGTTGCACATACAGTAGATTGTTCCTTCTCATTGTTGAATAATTCAAAATTCCACTGTGTGCAAGGCCAAGTGTGGTCTGAATAATTCCAAAATTCCACGATTTGTTAATCTATTCTGATGATGGCCTTTTGGGTTGTTTCCAGTTTAGAACTGTTGCCACATTTTTTTACTTGCCTTTTGATGAGCTCATGTATACACAGTTGTTTGGTATATATCTAAAAGTGGAGTTGCTGTATCAAAGGGGATGGATATGTTTCGCTTTAGTAGCTACTGCCTAACCATGTTCTAAACTGGCCGTATCAATTTATACTTCCAGAAGTACATGCAAGTTCCAGTTGCTCCACATCCTCACCAACACTGGTGTTGTCTTTTAAATAGCTACTCTGATGGGTGGGTAATAAAAATCTCATTATGGTTTTTGCATTTCTGATAGCTTGGGAGATTAAGCAGCATTTTCATATATATTTTTGACCATTTGGATATTCGTTTTTGTGAATTACCTGTTCAAGGCCTTCGCTCATTTTTCAGTAAGGTGCTTTGTATCTTTTTTATTGTATTGTAGGAGTTCTTTATATATTGTGGACATGAATCATTGTGAGCTATAGGAATTGCAAATACCTTTTCTCACTCCGTGGCTTGCCTTTTCACTCTCTTAGTGTTGTCTTTTGATGAGCAGAAGTTCTTATTTTTATGTTGTCCCATTTATCAATTATTTTCTTTATGATTGGTATTTTTTGTGTTCTGTTTTATATGTTCTTAAAGAAATTCTTCACTGACTCCAAGGTCACGAAGATATTCTCCTGTGTTCTAGAACTTTTTCGTTTTGCCTGTGTCATTTAAATCCATGATTTATATGAAATTGATATTTGAAAATGGTGTGAGGTGAGGGTCAAGATGAAGTTTTTTTTCCATATGGATACACAACTGATCCATTGCCCCTTACTGAAAAGACCATCATTCCCCCCTTTCACTGTCACCTATTGAGTGAATTGATTTCATTTTTAGCTAACCTTTATTGAGTTCTGCTATATGTCAGGCCCTGTGCTAAGACCTTTATATGAATTACCTTAGTTAATCTTCACAATAACTTTATGTGACAGGTACCGTTATTTTCCCACTTTACAGAGGTTAGCAACTTGCTCTAGGTAGCAACAACTAGAAAGTACGGGAGCTTAGATTAGGATTCAGTTCTGAGTTCTCAGCTTTCTTCCCAAGCACTAGACTTTTCTTCCATGCATTGCTGCACAAATCCAGGGGAATTACTATATTAAAATCAAGGCCTTTCTCAAAATGCTTATGTCCACTTGACAAGCTTCATTTCTTGCTTTTCTATGCATTGGCCCTCCCTGCCTTCTCCATTTTCCACCCTAATCCAGTAATACTGAACTCCTGGGTGTTCCCCCAACTTGCCAGGTTTTCTCATTCTTCATGCCTATGTAGATACTACTCTTTCCTTCTGGAACATTTCACTGGCTAATTCGTACATGATCATTCTTTGACAATCTTTGAACATGATTCCTTGCCCACCACCTCCTCACCTACAAGTTTTCTAGAACTCTGTGCTAAACTTGATTTTTGATTTTCTCATTCTGAACAGTAGACAGTGTTGGTGCTCCGTCTACGAGGTATGATCAGAAAATACAGTGAATGTTTAAATAAAAAAAATTTACAGTAAAAGGTACATTACCATTAATACCCCTCAAAAATCTCCCCCTCGCTTTAAACACACTTATCCCATCATTCTTGCCACTTTCTGAAGCAGTTCTGGAAGTCCTCTTTCATGAGTGTCTTTAGTTACACTGTCGTGGCTGCCTTGATGTCCTGAATCGATTCAAAACGTTTACCTTTCATGGTCATTTTGACTTTGGGGAAGAGCCAGAAGTCGCACAGTGCCAGATCCAGTGAATAAGGTGGATGAGGACACACCATAATGTTTTTATTTGACAGAAATTGCCATATACCAGAAGTGATGTGTGACACAGAGCACTGTCATGATGGAGGATGAAGTATTGGGTTGTCGGAAAAGTCATGAGGCATTTTTGCAACGAAAAACATAGAAAAATACATCATGACTTTTCTGATGACCCAATAGAAACTCACGAAAGAGGACTTCCAAAACTGCTTCAGAAAGTGGCAAAAATGATGGGATAAGCGTGTTCAAAGTGAGGTGGAGTATTTTAAGGGGAATTAATGGCAATGTGTCTTTTGCTTTAACAATTTTTTTTATTTAAACATTCACCGTATTGTTTAATCACACATTGTATATTCCTTCAGCCTTCACCTCTCACGCTGAAGGCTGCTCCTGGGACTCTGCCTAGGGCTTTTTCTTTCTCTGACTAATGGACCAGGCTTGGCCTTGCACACAGGGAGAGCCAGAAGTGTCAGCAAGTTAATACCCTTGAAGCAGCACTCAACCAGTGATGGACAGGGTGTTGGTGAATGAACATCCCAGCCTCTCTGCCCCTTGGATGAGAGAACTCTGAGGCATGTTCTTCACTATCCCTCAGAATTCCCCAGTAGGATTGAGCTCTAGTTTCCCACAATGGTGACTTGTTTGGTAACTCACCATGTGTTCTTTGCCTTCCTTTCTCCATCTCACTTTCTCACGCATGTGTGGGTTGTTCCTGAGGACACATCCCACATAAACTACTTGTGATTGAAGTTGCACTTGTACTCATAGTGTCTGGTGGAACCCAGACCAAAACTATCTGTTTAATCTTTGAACTATGACGGCAAAGATCTAGGGCTTGGAGTATGGTAGAGGTGATGTTTCTCTCTTTTTCCTTTAACTATTTTCCCCAGGATTATGACATTAGCCATGGGCCTGGCAGCCCCCAGGTGCTCTGCGTTGGGTCTGAAACTTACTTACTACTCTTTAGGAAAGACCTTTCAGGGGTAAGAAGGGGCACGGAAGGCACTCAAGTCTAAGATGATGAAGACACAACCCCTCAGTTCCTTGGTGATCCATTGGCCAGCCTTTTAGAGTACTGTTTATCATCCTGTGAATTGGGGTCAGTGATGGCTCCAGGAGATTCAAGCTCCCTATTTGGGAAGCATGATTTCAGCCAGAGCAGACACAGTAACTGCTAAATCTGGAAAGAAACTAGGAAGTAACACATTGGGTGAATTGATCATTTGGGGTTGGTATGGTAACGCTAATCATGGGTTCATTCTGCTTTTGGAAGGATGATCCTGTTCCTCCCCATTCTGTTCGTCCCACCACATGCAAAAACCCTTTGCAGACTGGTTAATATGGGGTTTTATGATGTTTCAGTAACTGTGGTTAGGTTTCTTTTCCTGTTGTCTCTGCTCATTGAGTTTCTTTGAGGCATTGTAAGATCCTAACAGCTCCACTGAAAGATGCTTTTAAACCCATCACAGAACAACTGAGAAGAAAGCAATCTTTCAAAGGTTAATAATTCATAGTTGTAATTTCCTCATAACCAGTAACAGCAACACATTTATTTCTAGACTTTTCTTGTGGTACTGGATTGGGCTTTTAAATCAAAACTACTGAACTACTTGACTTAGGAAATCCTTGAGATTCTGTTGGGCTGATATTGCTAAGATGGTAACAATAAAGATTACTTTCTTCCTATTTGTGGAGACCTTTTCCACACAATGCCATCAGAAAAGTGTGAATTCCACATAAGCTCTCAGAAACTTCTTCAGTCTCAAAGCTTCTAGTCCACCTTTAATGGGCATTATCTTTAAATTGCAATGACATATGAAATCTCTCCTACTGTCCCATGTTAGCCCAAGAGTCTTATGGATTCATATAATATTTTGAAATTTTAGGGGAAAAGATAATTTTAAATGTATTGGGAGTTTGTTTAGACAGTTCAGTTTAACTTCTTTTTACTCTGTTAAGAATAGTGGAACACAAGATTTTTGGGGGAACATTACTAAAATATCATGTGAAGAGTATGCCTGGAACAAACCATCAATCACAGAAATTCCTGAAAGTTCTTTTTATATCAAGAATCCCTCATGAATCACATCTTGATAATAAATGAAAATAAAAAATAATGAGGTGGGAATGGTTTCAGACTGTAAGTCTCTCATTCTAAGGTCTAAATTTGTTGAAACAAGGTTTTGGAGAGCCCTATCAGACTGCAAGCCCACAAGGTACAGAGATCCTGTCTAGCTCATCTTTTTGAATGACTAAGGCAAGCTTGATCACTTTTATTTCTGACATTAATGTCTATCCTTAATCCACTAATGAACATGGAAAGGTTTGGGTGTACTGAAATAGGAATCTGAGGACCTGGGCATTCATATACTGAAAAATTAATTATGAAGTGCCTAAGTCCTTCCAGGTGAAATTAACCAAGAATAAAAAATTTAACAAGAGTTGGAGAATCTTGGCATCTTAGAGTAGAGAAAGACCTTAGCATCCATAAAATTCAACCTTCTACCTAAGGTGGAACTCTCTTTTCAGATGTCCCAAATGGCAACCCATCTGGTTTCCATGTTTTTTTGTTGTTTTTTGTTGTTGTTGTTTTTAAAGATTTTTATTGGGAAACTGGAGGATGGGAACAGTGCTGGGGAATTGGGGGAAGGGGAACAGACAAGTTGCTGTCCTTTTGTTCTTCAGTCTAGTTGTGGAGGACGTTGCTTCA
>NW_017731363.1:2693101-2748053 GCF_001890085.2 Hipposideros armiger
CCGGGCATTGAACAGTTGTTGCTCAGAGCTCAAACTCTTGAGCGAGCTCTTAACCAACTGAGCCACTCGGCCGGCCCCACCCTTGTTGTTTTAACCATTGTGAGACACTGTTGGTACATTATTGCTCTTACGGCCCAACAAACTCCTTTCATTTATAGTAGCAGTTCTTTTATATGAGGTTCCCTCTATCCCATTTGTGCAGTTGGTATTTTGAACTTAAATTTCACAAGACTCCCCCATTGTCTCTGTTAAATTGAATCTGGCTTGCTTTGCTCTTTCACTTCCAATCAGTGGTGATGGTTTAAAATCTTGATTCATTGTGTCAGCTTCTGCCCACAGCATTGTGCTCTCTGCAGACATCATAAACATGATTCTAGCCCATCACCCACATCTTTGATAAAATTATTGTTCAGATGAACTGAAGGCCAGAGCCCATTGGCAAGCAGTACTAGCAATGTCCCTCTAAGTTGATGTCTATTAATCAACATTCCTTGGGTACCATTGTTGCAGCAGCCACAAATGCTCCCCTCACTGTCCCAGTCCCATTCAAACCACATTTCTCCACCTTGCCCACAAGATCTATCATCATGAGCGATTGTCAAATGGTTTGCTGAAATCAAGATACCATATGTCCGCAGTATTCCTTTGATCTCCCAGTCTAATAACCCTACTCAAAAGGGAAATGAGGTTAGTCTGGCTCAAACTAGACTCACTTACAGCCATCATAGGGGCCATTTAAATTTTCTTGTATATAATGGATAAAGAGTTTATTTTGGGGAATCTGCTTTGGTGTTTTGGCCACAGAATGACTGCAGCATTGGACTGTAAGGGGATTCTCTGGGTCCTAGCGTCCTTTTCTCTGACTACAAAGTGCCTGGCTTATAAAAAGCAGAGAATCAGAGTTCTTATCCTTTTCCTTCTTTTAGGATACCTGGTGAGAACCTTATGTCCTTGTTTCTTTTCTTTTTTTTTTATTATTAGTTTCAGGTGTACAAAACAACATAATGATTAGACATTTACACACCTCATAAAATGATAACCCCAACAAGTCTGCTATCCATCTGACACTGTACATAACTATTACAGTATCATTGACTATATTCCCTGTGCTGTAGTATATATATGTATATATATGTAATTATAGTTGGCATTCGATATTATTTTATATTAGTTTCAGGTGTACAGAGCAGTGGTTTGGCATTTATATAATTTATGAAGTGATCCCCCCGATAAGTTTAGTACTCATCTGACACCACATATAGTTTTTGCAACATTATTGACTATATTCCCCATGCTGTATTTCACATCTTCATGACTATTTTATGTCTACAAATTTGTACTTCCTAATCCCTTCACCTTTCTTTAGGTTCCACATATAAGTGAGATCATATGGCATTTGTCTTTTTCTGTCTGACTTGTTTCACTTAGCATAATATCGTGTATGTCATCCATGTTGTTGCAAATGGTGAGATTTCATTCTTCTTTATAGCAGAATAATACTCCATTGTATAAATGTACCACAGTTTCTTTGTCCAGTCATCTATTGATGGGCATTTCGGTTGTTTCCATATCTTGGCTATTGTGAATAGTGCTGCAATAAACATAGGGGTGCATATGTTTTTTCAAATTAGTGTTTTGGATTTCTTCAGATAAATACTCAGGAGTGGAATTTCTAGGTCATAAGGTAGTTCTATTTTTAATGTTTTGAGGAACCTCCAAACTGTTTTCCATAGTGGCTGCACCAATTTGCAACCCCACCAAGAGTGCATGAGGGTTTCCTTTTCTCCACAGCCTCGCCAGCACTTGTTGTTTGTTGATTTATTGATGATAGCCATTCTGACAGGAGTGAGGTGATATCTCATTGTGTTTTTAATTTGCATTTCTCTGATTAGTGATGTTGAGTATCTTTTCGTTTGTCTATTGGCCATGTGTATGTCATCTTTGGAGAAATGTCTGTTCAGGTCCTCTGCTCATTTTTAAATGGAATTGTTTGTTTTTCTGGTGTTGAGTTGTATGAGGTTTTTTTTTTAAATAGAAATTTTGGATATTAACCCTTTACCAGATGTTTCATTGGCAAATATCTTCTCCCATTCAGTAGGCTATCTTTTCATTTTGTTGATGGTTTCCTATGCTGTGCAAAAACGTTTTAGTTTGATAGAGTCCCATTTGTTTATTTTTTCTTTTGTTTCCCTTTGCCCTTGTTTCTTTATTTTTTTTAAAAAAGATTTTATTGGGGAATTGGGTGAGGGGAACAGCGCTGGGGAATCAGGGGAAGGGGAACAGACAAGTTGCTATCCTTTTGTTCTTCAGTCTAGTTGTGGAGGATGTGGCTTCACTAGCCCAAGCTAGCACCATCATTGTGCTCTTCCCGGGCGAGGCAGATCAGTCGCTGGCCTCTGGACAGCCGCTCACGGTGGCTGCTGGCCACTCACGCTGGCTCCTGGCCACACACGGTAGCCCATGTTAACCCACTGCAGCTGGGGCTGCAGCCTACGCCGTCGCCGGCGACTCACGGCAGCCCAGCCCCCAGGTTGAGCTGTTGTTCAGCATCTTAGCTGTAGAGGGCAGTGTCACTGGCCCTCATATGTGGGATCCGAACTAGGGCCCTCTGGCATCCCAAGCCAGCTCTTAACCAACATGGCACTTGGCCGACTCTGTCCTTGTTTCTTAAGAAAAGGTTTGGAATTCATGACCTTTGGAGTTTTCTTAGGCTCAGTTTGAGTAAGGCTGGCAAGTGTCAGGTTTATCTAATTTTGAGAAGCAAGCAAATATGCGGTTAAGAGTATGGATTCTGAAGTCAGGCTGCCTGGGTTCAAATCCTGGCTCCGCACCTTCAAACCTGTATGACTTTGGACAATTTACTGAATATTTCTTTTTCTGTTATGGGCTGGAGATAAAAACAGTACCGACTGCATCAGGTGGTTGACAGAACTGAAGGAGTCAAGGTGCGCGGGCACTGAGAACTGTGCCCGGCACATAGTGAGCCCCTGGTAATTATTGGCTGTTATTTTATTGGTACTGTAATTGGATCATGCAGAGTGGGAGGCATGTGTTAGTTTTTTCCAAGTAGGTTAAAACCTGTGCCTGAGTCTGTGAAATGCTGGGGTCGGGGGAAGGAGACAGCTACCCAAGCAATGCTGTGTCCCTCTGCATGGTCAGACGACTGTTAAGATTTCTATGTTCTTTGTGACCTCGTATTGTTATGAAGACAAGTATAGATATAAAAAAAGAGCAATAATGTTATCACCCAGATTCATTTATTTATTATATGCCAGGCACTATTCTAGGCATTTTGGTTTCACCAGTGAACAAAAAGTCACAAAGAGCTTACAGTGGAGAGAGACAAACCATAAACAACAAACATAATCCATTTAAGAAGATTACAAAGCATGTTAGGAGGTGGTAAGTTATGGGCAACAAGAAACTAGAGCAGGTTGAGGGCGATGCAAAGGATTGGAGTGGGGTTGCCATTTCAAATGGGTGGTCAGGTGGGCCTCATTGAGGAAGCAGCATGCGAGTGAAGATTGAAAGAGGCGAGGGAGTTAATGATGTAGAGAGCTGGAGGAAGAGTGTTCCAGCGGAAGGAACCAGAGCTAGTCCGAAGGCTCCAAGGCAAGAGCATGCCTGGCATGATAGAGGGGTGGCAAAGAGGCCAGGGTGGAGGACGTGGAGTGAGCCGGAGTAGAGAGGGAGGAGGGGAGGCCAGGGAGGTGAAGTGGAGGGCAGCTCATGTAGGGTCTAACAGGCTGATGCGAGGACTTGGCCTTTTGCTCTGAGTGAAGTGAATACTCATGGAGGGTTTTAGGCCCTGGAGTGACATGATTGACTTACTGTTTAAAAGGATCACTTTGGCTGTTTTGTCGAGAAGAGACTGCAGGAGAGGTCGGGGTAGAAGCAGGGTAACCAAGTAGGAGGCTGTTGCAGTTATCCTGGTGAGAGATGGTGGTGGTTTGGTGGAAGTAATGAGAAGTGGTTGGATCCAACTTAGAGATGTGGACATTTTCCGTTTCATGTTTAGGGCTAGGCAATTCAATCCATACAGAAGGGCATAAAATTGAGAAGGAAAGGAAAGCCCTCCTCCCCTGTTACCCTGCCAGACTTGCTCCAGAGGAAACCATGTTACAGTGTGTTGTGCTCCTTCTAGGAGGAGCAAAAGGGAATTCTCACATAGGTCTGATGGGTTTTGTAAAGCCACTTCTGAATATTGAGGAAATAGGCACTACTCCTAGAATCTTGTTGATTAACCTTATTTTGTTGTCTTGGGCAAACTTAAAAGGTGTTCTAACAGATACTTTTCTTAAAAATCAATGTGTAATTTCCATACAGTGAAACGTATGGGTTGCAAGTGTGTTGTTTGATGAGTTTTAACAACTGTATACACATGTATAACCCACATCCCTATTAAGAGAGAGGCAATTCCCTCACTTTATATAGATGATAACTTTTTGAGGTAAGAAAGCAATATTTTAACTATGGTGCCCTTGCACTAGTCTCTCCCGGGACTGTTGTATGACTATGGACATGGAAGAAAATGATTCCACAGGAACTTCTGGGCTCTCCCGTAGGATCAGACTAAGAACTTGTGATTCCCTGTATAAGATTTGCAAAGGAACAACTTCCAGTTATTAGATAAGTAAGTCCTGGGGATGTAATGTACAGCATGGTGACTATAGTCAATAATAGTATATTGTATATTTGAAAATTGCTAAGAGAGTAGATCTTAAATGTCCTCATCACAAGAAAAAAATCTGTAACTAGGTGTGCTGATGGATGTTTATTTATTGCGGGGCTCCTTTTGTCATATATGCAAATATTGAATCATTATGTTGTGCACCTGAATCTAATAATGTTATGTGTCAATTATATCACAATTGAATAAAATATTTCTAAGACAATTGGAACAGTGGAGTTTCCTCTCTCTGGTCTGATGGTGCTGGGCTGTTTATGACCTTTGGGTCCCAAACTTTAGGGAGGACCCGTTTTGGGACAAGGATATGAATCTGGCCTCAGAGGCCCCAAGAGTAACTTAGCAGTAGGAGTTTTTCTAAGATAAAGCTAAAATAACATTTATAAAGACATGAAAAAGAATATCTTGTTACTCTTAGGCAAATTTCTAAGTAGCAGAGAACACTGGTTTGTGACTGTTCAGCTTATGCTGATGCCTGAAGATTGAATGGAGGACAAAGTTCTTTAAAATTTGATTTATGGTTATTCTATTTAAGTGGATTAAGATTTGTGAAAGAAGCTCCATTTTAGAGTCAGTTAGTCTTGATTTTTAATAGTAGACATCTGAGAAAGGGAAGAACTAGTAGCTATGAGGAAGGATGATAGCCAGTGAGACATAATTTTCATTAGAATATAATATCAATATTTATGTTGCTCTGTAGCATGCATCTGGACTCTGTTCCTTAAGCCTGTGTTTATATTTTAATAATGTGAATAAAACCATATTTTCCTTTTTAATTTCACATCAGAGCTCTGCTACCTCAGCCAGTCCCCTCCTCACCCTGGAAGAGCTTCAATTGCAAGATGGCGCATGTTTATTGAGAATTCAATTCTAGAGATTAACTTTGAGGAGGGAAAAGTGCAGTGTGAATAAATACCTTAGCATCCTTTTCCATGCAAGAAGTCATGGGGCTTTCATCTTCACAAATGGGAGAGACAGATGCTTCAAAGTTCGGGGCATTGTGGGGGAATGTGGGCAAACCAAGAAGATGTACCAGGAAGGTTGCCCTGGAAGGTTTCCTCAGGGTTTCATTTGGGTTAAATACCTTCAGTGTGAGAGAAGAGATGTTGGAACCGTGCTCAAGTATCAGATGTCACTAGTGCTCATCTGGCAAAGTTTTAGCCTTTGCTAATTAAAATTAATCCAGTTGCATGAAGAAAAATATATTGCGTAATGTTGTGCTTGTGTGGCTTTATTTTAACCCTTTGCTCCATATCCTAAGACCAGCGAATCTCAAGCCAGAGAGAGGGTGTGAAGTGATAGTGAGAAATGGGATTCACATGCAAGTATATTTGAATAAAGACAATGAGTGGGCAGGCTATAAAGGGAATTGGCTTCTCAATGCAAGTTTGAAGCCCTTTTGGTGTTTTTTTTTATTGATTTGTCAATTCAAAGTTTTAATGGCTGTTGAGTGAGAAGGAGAATTTTAAAAAAATGAAGAGACACCCTCCTTTACTTTTCAACTTGTACTTTGTTTTCTTTCCAAGTTACTCTTTATGCTTTTCTGTGCCCTGATCAGCTTCGTTGGATCAAGACTTGCACTTAGAAAGTTCAAGGTTTGCCCCACTAGGGACAGGGATTTTGCCATGACCATAGGCTGTGTTCCTAATTCTGGTCACCTTTCTAGTAAAAGTATATGTTGGCCTTTGATTTCTCTCAGTTCTGGCACTTGGCAGCTGTGCAACCTTGGACAAATTCTTAGTCTCTGTGCCTTACTTTCCTTATCTGTGAAATGGGGGTGCTATTAGTACTTACTACATGGAATTACTGATACGATTAAGTGAATCAATCCATGGACAGTGCCAGCAGTGTGTGGTGTGTACATAGAATACATAGTAAGGGCTGATACTTGTGTGCCATTGATGCTACTATTTTTGTTGTTGTTTCATCATTATTAGCAGAGGGCTTGGGTAAAGGAAATAGGTATAAAAATGGATAAAACCCAGTCCCTGTGGCTCCTCAGCCAGTATAAATATTCTGGTTAGCTGGATGCATGGTGAAAATGCGGACAGAAGAATGTCACCACGCTTTCTGGCTTGGCTGGCCTAACTCATGGCATGGAACATTGCAAGAACAATTTAACATCCAACTGCTGTTACTCTCTCATTCTTGGGGGTTGTGGACTTCTACTGATGGTGGGGGCGTTCTGGCTCAGGATGTGTGCCATTGTGGAAATGGTGCCGAGTGCAGACACCTATGCCTTCATTTTCTGGGACTTTATGTATCTTCTCCCATAATGACAGGTCCAGGGCTTTGTCTTCTCCTTGTCGTCAGACATCAGGCGTGGAACAGCTAGCAGAAGGAAGATGATAGATCTGGGCAGACCATGACAGAGAATGCCTAAGGTGTTCTCCAACTCTCTCCCTTTTCCTCCTGAGCATATAGCTACACTCCATTTTCCAGCCTCCCTTGCAGTTGGGTGGGACCATGTGACTGAATCCTGTCTAATGGAATGTAAGATGAATAATGCCCGACTCTCGGATGGGCACATAAAAGCTCCTACACAATCCTCTGCAGTTTATTTCTTCCCGACTCTGCTGGGTACGCATAGGGGACTCAGCAGAGCACATCGAGGGCCTAAGAGGTGGCAGAGCCACTAAATGGAAGGAGCCTGGGTCCCTGCCTCACCACGTGAAAGGCTGTCTGCCAACGCCTGATTGGATTTCACATGAGAGAGAACTAAACTTTTATTGTGAGATTCAGGGGATGTTTGTTACAGCAGTTCGCTGACCCTGACTAACACAGAGGTACAGCACAGGGAGAAAAAAGGACTGGTTTTCCTGAAAATGCACAGTGATAAAAGTACTCTGAAGTATTTGGTGTTCTTTCAGTGAATAATAAAGGCACTAAAGTGTAGGGTCTTTTTTCTGAGACAGAGAGATTCTGTGTGTGACCAGAACAGTGTGGCAGCTTTCCTCACGTAAGCAAATGGAAATCAAAACTTGTTAACAGAGTTCTAATTTCTAGAGAAATGTTGCTACCTGGAACCAAAAGAATTCATTCATATTCCCATTCATTCTCTGTCTCTCTGTCTCTCCCTTTCTCGCTCTCTCTCCATATATAAATTATAATACATATTTGTAAAAGTTTTAAGATATGATTATAACACAAATACCACAATGTGCACAGATCATAAGTGTACAGCTCAATGAATTTTTACAAATTGAACACACTTCTGTAACCAGCACCTAGATCAAGAAGCAATATTTGCGGGCCTCTAGATATTCTGCCACTGTTGTCTTCTAGTCATACGTGCCCCCAAATGGCCATTATCCTGACTTCTAACAGCATAGATTACTTTAGCCTGCTGTGGAATCATACAGTATATACTTTTTTGAATCTGGATTTTTTTTTTTGCTCCAAATTATGTTTATGTGCCTCATTCATGTTGCATGTAGCTGTAGTTCATTTATTTTCATTGCTGTATAGTATTTCTCCGTATGATTATATCATGATTTATTGTCCATTCTACTATTGATGGACATTTGGATAATTTCCAGTCTGGGCTATTCCAAATAATGCAGCTATGAACATTCTAGTTACTGTCTTTTGGTAAACGTACCTACTCATTTCTATTGGGTAAAAACTCCCTGAGTTGTAGTTTTACAAAACTTTCTCCTTCAATAAGATACGGCGACAGTGACTGTTCTTATTCCTTGCTGTCCCTTGACTTCTACACTAAGCAGAAATTTTGTTCTGTTTTTGTGTAATAAAAGATTATCACTAATCACTAAGGACGCAGTTTTGGAATGGAGGAAATGGAGGAAATGTGATTTACTTTGAAGGACTTTTTCTCCTTCTTTTTGAATTAAAGCCTAGTTATAGGGCCTTTTGATTCTCAGACGAGGACTCTTCACAAAGCCATATTTCATATCACTTGCAAACTCCCTGTAATCCAAGTTTGACATTGGAATCTTCGTTGGCCCCGCTTCAGCCCTTCCTCTGTGCAAAGGAGAATCCTTTTGGATTGTCAAATTGCTTCCTTTCCTTGGGAAGGGAATGGAGGAGTGAGAGTGATGAGTTCTCTAATCAGTTGGCAGATTAGCCTTAGAGCTACGGAGGAGTTGCCTTCTCTAGTTGCCCGTTGCCATACTATCAAGGTTTTATGCAAAATCTAGGGCAAAGCTGAACATTTCCTCAGAAGGGCAAGAGACTAAGAAGCGGGGAGGCCCTTCCATCCCCCTGACAGGGTCTATTCCTGTGGCTGTCTTTTAGAGCCTTGGATATCTAGCAGCCCTGGCTAGACGGAATTTTGTGGATTCTGAGGGTTGAAAAGGCCTCAAGAAAATTCTAAAACTTCCCACAGGACTTTCTTTCAAACCCCTGATATAGGCTCAGCTTCCCAGATGCCTTTGCTGAGGTTTGAAATCCTGGGCTCAGTGAGTGCTGTAACTACCTCCCCACCCCTGCCAGCCCACAGGCTTCCTCACTGTTTGGTTTGAAATGACCATGATTGGAGAGTCGAGGAGTAAGTATTTCAGCCTTCCGCTTCCCCCTTCAAGCATTCTGGGAATGTCTGAAACATCTTTGAGGCCCAAGCAGCCCCATGGCTGCCTTGTGTTTTGATGGAACGCTTGGTTCGCTTTGGGTGTGAAGGCGTGTGAAGCCTTTACAGTTAAGCCTGAAAAATGGTTGTGAGAAGCCCCCAGGGGACCCTGCTGCTGAGTGACACACAGCTGGGCCTTTGAAAGTGGGGTTTTATGATGAATGCGAACATGTTTTTAAACTTGACTATACTTTGCTTCATTCCTTTTCCTAACTAGAGGATAGGTGAGCTGATTTTTCCATGAGGGAACTGCTTTGGACCATTAACCCAGATTTTCTTCAAATGTAGAGGTGCCTATGTAATTGAGTTTGGGCTTTTCAAAACTGGAGACCTAGTGAGACAGCTCTGTGAAGGCAGAGTTGCAGGTGTGGTTGGTTGGGGGAGGATATGCTTTTCTTTACCCACCAGGTGTGAAATGCAAAAGAGCTTAATGCAGAATAAGAGCCCTTATAAAAATCCAGATGTCCTCTGAGGACCCGAGAGTACCGAGTACCTCGTGCTTAAATCCACTGTTTGTCCCAAGTTGTCTTTCTCATCTGTAAGGTACAGCTGAGACCACAGCCGACAGTTTATTTTTCATCCCTTTGACTTTTTCCTGTAGGCAGCACTGCCCCCAGTTTTTGTTAGATGGCTGACTTTTTGTCTTAGATGATTGAGTGTTATCAAGGGGATTCTGCTAAACATGTTCAGGCAGACATCAAATAAATGTACACATGTACCCATGCACACACGCACACACTCTCTTAACATTTATTGTATGACTGCTTTCTGCTAGTACTATCTCATGTTATTTCACAAGTCGCTCAGAATTCTGTATGGAAATATTATGATATGCTTTTGGTAGATGAGGAAATGGAGGCTCTGCTTTAAGACTACACTGTTAAAATTTGAATCCAGGATTCAAATGTGGTTCTCTGTCTTCAGTTTTGGGGCTCTACCTACTCTACCCAGAGCCTTTCTAATGGTCCCTCCCACTACTTCCACCTTACTGCCACCATGGTAGCATTCAGCCTCCTGATTTATGATGGGCAAACAGAGGCAGAAAAAAATATATAGGAGCACAATATCCAGGTGGGTCCTTGGATATTGTGCTCCTATATATTATATATATCATAAGGGCTGGGGTTGGGACCACTGGACAAAAAGGCCCACAAGTCAGGAAGTACTTACTGTGTGTCCAATGCAGGCATAAGGCTCTGTTGGATGTTAGCATGTATAATTGGGCAAGGTGGTGACTGCCTATCTGGCTGTAACTAATTAGTTGTTCATTGTAACTTAATAGTTTTGGGGGACATACTGACTGTATAAAATAGGTCATTTCCTGTAGCAGGGGTCATTTTATATATCAAGGCCTTTATTACCTAAACCCAAATGATTCACCTCGTGGATACACAGGTTTCTTTTCTAGCTCAGTGGTCGCCTTCTGTATTCTATAGTGTTGCTTGAAGGCTGGTGTAAATTAATTGTGGGTGACCTCAATTCAGATACATAATCAAACCAAATTAAAATAAATTGGCATTTTCCCCACTTATCCAAAAAGGCCAAGATGAAAAAATAAGAATCGTCAGGTTTGAGGTGGGATTGAGAGTAGGGTGGGCACAAGGGTACTTTTAGACACTGCTGATGGAAGTGTAAATTGGCATAGATTTTCTGGTAGGCAGTTGGCCTTTATGAAATTAATATACAAAAAACTGTATGCCAGAGATTTCACTTCAAAATATAAATTAGCTCATCACAAGACAAACAATTAGTAACTATGGTGATGGATGTTAACTAGACTTATTGTGGGGATCCTTTTGCAATAGAGTATATATAAATATTGGATCATTATGTTGTACACCTGAAATTAATATGTTATATGGCATTTCTACCTCAATTAAAAAAATAAAATTATGAAGGAGAAAATTTTTTTACATATTTAACCTGAGAAAATAATTGGAAAAGTAAAATAAAAGACTGCATAGGTGCCTCAGTGTTGCTTATAATTAAGAAATATTGGAAATACCATAAATGATTAATAATAGAAAATTGGTGGAACAAACATTACTATACACTGGTATATCAAACAACATCACTACCTATAGGAACAGTGAAATTAAAATGAAAGAGTGTGCCATGAAATGTGCCATTAAAATGAAACAAATGGATCTTTATTAACTCAGAAATATGTTCATGATACATTCTGAAGTTAAAGAGATGCCACCAAACAGGATGCAGATTTTTGCATGTTTATTAAGAAGATGTAGGAATACAGGGGGGAAATGTCTGAAAGGATATATATACCCAATGAGTATTTTTAAAACATGTTTCGATCATGATCCCCAGTGAAAAATACAATTTATATTTGTGACCCAGTAGATGCACGTAGCTGAAACAATACTTTTTTATTAACAATAAAATATTTTTCTCTATGTGATGCATTCTGATATATTTATTTATTTTTTAAAATTTTCTTTATTATTCTGTCCTTCTGTACCCTATCCTACTTTGTCCCAATTCTATTCTTCTCTTCTCCTTTTTCTGTTTCATTTTTAAGATGCTGGTTGTGACCCCCTAAGTTGATTTCACCATCTCCTAATGGGCCACAAGCCACAGTTTGAAAAACTCTGCTCTAGAATGTTAACAGTGGTTATCTCTGGCAGGTAGGATTATAGATAACTTTTGCGCTTTTTTTTGGTTTGTTTTTTTTTGAGAAGGGAGGGCCTTTCTGCTTCTCTATGTTATTATGTAATACCAAGGCTAATGAAAGTTTTAAAAATGACATGATTCCATTTAAAAACAAGTTCATAACCTGCCACTTTTTAAGAACATACTGATTGTACAAAATAAGATGCCTGCTCTACTCCATAATTATTGGGCATGCAGAGTGTGCTGGGAAACTTAAAGAACATTATGGCAGGAAATATCCTTTGAGACACGTAGTTTAAATTACAGAATAACAAGAAAATGAAACATGACCTTACCTCTTTAAACTCAAAAGATCACCAAACAGCCCTACTTATTGCTTTACCCCAGTGATATTGTATCAGTTCTGTGGGATTTATTTGTATTTCTGTTCCAGATTACATTTTTTTTCATGCTCATTTCCCTACCTTAAAAAAAAGGATATTAAATTCATCAGGCTACTTTCTGGTCAGATTGTCTTGGCTTACAATACTGTTGAAGTTAGCCTCCTTTAAAGCTAAAGATGCTTTTAAATGGAAGGCAGTCATTAAGAACTTAGAGCAGGAAGCAGAAGCTTTAAAGGAGGACAGAAAGAATCCCTGGCCTGAGCCAGTGTTCTTCCCCATGGGCTTCCTGCTCTCAGCACAAGCTGAAAATCTGCAGAACAGCCCAAGGAGCTCCACCCCCATCATGGCCACACAACCAAAGGGGGTAGCATATAAAGTGAGCTTTCCCTGGCTCTTCTCTGGGAAAACCATTGGTGGACAAACGGGGCAGAGATTTCCGCAGAAAGTTCTGTTTATGTAGAGCCCCAGTAAATCTGTGGGCCCGTGTGCCAGCTGCCAGGAGGGGGAGGGGGATCCATTGGGTTGGAGTTGGGGAGAGGCTGGCTGGCATTTTCAGGGTAGGGGCGTGAAGAGAAATGCTTCCTGCCCTGGAAAGGAATTAACAATAGGAAATCTGAGAAAATAACTGGAGTTGCTTTCCAAGATGGACTAATTTAGTTACTGCTGTTTCAGACATTTTGCTGAGAGTAATCTGACAATGCTGAAAATGTTAATTGGAGCCCTGGCCTTATACTCAGGGAGAAGGCTAAATTCATTCTGTCTTTGAAACGTTGTGAATAACATGTCAAAGTTATTCATGTGCTCCTTTATTGATTCATTTTCATTCATTCCATTTATAACATTTCATATCAATTCAATGATAATTATCCATGCATGGGGTATTTGTTTATTAATTTTTCCATCCATCCACCCACCCACCCATCCACCCATCCACCCAAGGCATTCACTTACATAGTATTTCATTTGTATTGAGGGGCAGTCACTGCAGTAGGGGAAGGAACTCCAAAAGCAGGAAGAGCAGTCTGTGTAGTCGAGTTGCTCACAGCCTGATGGAGCAGACAGACAAGTAAGCAACTAATTACCACATAGTGTGGGCAGTGCTACTAGAGAGGCCAACCTGACTTGATTCACATAAAACTGTCCCCGCTCCAGGCCTACAATCATGAAATGTTAGCCTGAAAGAAGCCTTAGAAAAACTGAATGGCATAGTGCTTTCCAGACTTTATCCACAGATTGCTGGGGTGCCATTCCAGGGAGTGGAGGTGGGTGTATGAGGGAGGAGTGAGAGGAAAGCTGAACAGATGGAGTTTAGCTTCCTCCAGAACTAGAGCACGTCCCTTTTCATCTGTTTCATCGTTTCATATATTAAGGTTCCTTGTAGAGTATCATTGGAAGAAAGGCTTTGTTTGCTTCATGGTATTTGCAAAGCACAGGACCAGCCCACCATCTTTCCTTGTTTCTGTGGTTTAAAAATTGAGGCCCAAAGAGGTGCAGTGATTTGCCCAAGGTTGTAAAATTGGTTAGTTAACAATTCAGGAATAAGGTCTGTTCTTCTGATTTAGGTGGGCATTACCTCTGTATCACTTAGCTTTTGTTGTGTAACAAGTAACTCCAAAACTAAGTGGCTTAAAACAACCACTATTTATTTAGCCCATAATTCTATGAGTCGGCAATATGGACTAGACCTAGCTGGGTGGTTCCCCTGGTCTCAGCCGGGCTCACTCATGTCAGTGAGGAGTTGCTTATCAGCCGGCAAGTCACCTGAGAACTGCCTAGTGTAAGATGGCCTTAGATCTGAGGGATGGATGGGTATTGCCTGGGGTAATCAGGTAACTGAGTCTGGAATCTCTCATTGTCAGCAGAGCTCCAACAGAGCAAGAAAGTGTCCATAGCCTCTTGAGGCCTAGGCTTGAAGCTGGTCAAAGCAAATTACAAGACCAACTCATACTCAGGAGGTGGAGAAAGAAACTCTACTTCCTGATTGGAGATTTGCAAGGGGTGTGGATATACGAAGGGAAGAATCGTTGCCCTCTTTGCTGTCTGCCACAAGAATACTGTGCTATTACTATGTCTTCTCTCCTTGATTTGGACATTGGAAAAAATATATGTTTGAAACTGCTATCTAAGTCCAAAGCTATCTTTACAAGTACATCATGGCCATGATTCTTTCTCTACCGTGAAGCCTCTACCTATCTGACTTTTCAAATTCTTTGTGTTTCAGACAGATGGTATTTACTGCTTGTGGTAAGGGACACTGTACTTTAAGTGTACAGGGACACTTTACTCTTTTTTACACTTTTTAAAAAAGTAAAGTATAAGGGACACTTTACTCTCAGTCACAGTCTTTCCACCAACAGTCCTTTCCATGGGAAGACCCCTTCAGCTTGTGGTCACTCTGATTCTTTTAGGTGCTTCTGAAGGATGAATTCATCCTCATCATTTCCACAAAGATTTGTTGAGTAACTCCTATGTATCAGATACTTAGCTAGATAGTGAGGATATAAATATGTGTAAGGTGGACCCCTAATTTAGGTAATCCACAGTCTGGAAGGGAAGGAAAAAAGGTAAACAGATTATTATAGTGAAATATTATGGGAAGGAGAGATGGAAATTGAATTTCTTTTCAGTGGTCATTATTATCCTTGTAATTAGATGGTGCAGCCACTTGATCATATAAAATAGATGCAGAAAAAAGCAGTCAACAAAATTTAGTACCCTTTCAAGACAAAAACACTTAAACTAGGAATAGAAGGGAACTTCTCCAACCTGATAAAGGACATTTATCAAAAACTCACAGCTGACATCATACTTAGTAATGAAAAATTCAATGCTTTTCGCCCAAGATGAGATACAAGACAAGGCTGTCCATTCTTGCCATTTCTATTTAACATTATACTGGAGATTCTAGCTAGAGCAATTAGGAAAGAAAAGGCATTCAGGTTGGAAAGGGAGAAGTACAAGTATCTTTATTCACAGATGACATGATTTGTATATAGAAATTCCTAAGAAATTCACAAAAATGCTCCTATTAGGACAAATAAATGAGTTTAGCAAACTTTGAAGGTACAAAATCAATATACAAAAATCAATTATATTCTACACACTAGGAAGGAACAATAAGAAAAAGAAAACAAATTAAGACAACAATTCCTTTTATAATAGCATCAAAAAGAATAGACACTTAGGAATACGTTTTACAAAAGTACAAGGCTTGTACACTGAAAAATATGAAACATCATTGGCAGACCTAAATAAATGGAAAGACATCCATGTTCATGGATTAGAAGACTTAATATTGTTCAAGATGGCAACATTCCCCAAATTAATGTACAGATTCAAGTCAATCTATATCAAAATCCTAGCTGACTTTTTGCAGAAATTGACAAGCTGATTCTAAAATTTGTATGGAAATTCTAGGGACCCTAAATAGCCAAAACAATCTTGAAAAAGAACAAAGTTGGAGGTCTCACACTACCCCAGTTTCAAAACCTATTACAAAACTGCAGTAATCAAGACAGTGTGGTAGTGGCATAAGGGTAGACCTATAAATCAATGGAATAGAATCAAGAGTCCAGAAATAAATCCTTCATTTATGGTCAATTGATTTTTGACAAGGGTACTAAAACAATTCAATGGGGGGAAGCTATCATCTTTTCAACAACAAATGGTGCTGAGACAGCTGAATATCCACATGCAAAAAAAATGAAGTTGAACTCCTTTCTTACATCATCACAACAAAAATTAACTCAAAATGGATCATAGATTTAAATTTAAGAGTTGAGACTGTAAAACTCTTAGAAGAAAGCATAGGATTAAATCTTTATGACCTTGAATTAGGCAATGATTTTTTAGATATGCTGCTAAAAGCACACGTGACAAAAAAATAGTAAATAGAACATCAAAATTAAAAACTTTTTTCCTTCAAAGCGTACCATCACAAAGTGAAAAGTCAACCCACAAAATGGGAGAAAATATTTTCAGGTCATATAGCTGAGACGGCACTTTGTACTAGTTTCCTAGAGCTTCTGTAACTAGCTACCACAAACTGCATGGCTTGACAACAGAAATTTATTCTTTCACAGTCCAGGAGGCAAGAAGTCCCAAATCATGCTATCAGCAGAGCCATACTCCCTCTGAAGGCTCTAGAAAAGAATCAACCCTTCCTTGCCTCTCTCCTGGCTTCTGGTGGTTGCCAGCAATACTTGGTGTTCCTTAGCTTGTAGCCGCATGATTTCATTCTGTCTCTAGCTTCACATGGCACTCTCCTCTATATGTGTCTTAGTGTCCCTGTGTCTTCACATGGCCTTCTTATAAGGATACCAGTCATTGGAATTAGGGCTTACCCCAATCTAGTATGACCTCATCTTCACTTGATTTCACCTGCAAAGAACCTATTTCCAAATATAGTCACATTCATAGGTACTGAAGGTTAGGACATCAACATATTTGGGGGGGGGGGAGGGGGCGGAGCACAAATCAACCCACAACAGACTTGTATCTAGAATTATAAAAAAAAACCCAAACCAACAAACTCTTAACTCAACAATGAAAAGACAACGTAATTTTTAAAATAGGCAAAGGATTTGAATAGACATTTCCCCAAAGAAGACTTAAAGGTGGGCATAAACATACAAAAAGATGCTCAAAATCACTAGTCATCAGGAAAATGCAAATAAAAACCATGAGATATCACTTCATACACATTAAGATGGCTCAAATAAAAAAAGACAGACAGTGAGAAGTGTTGTTGAGGATGTAGAGAAATTAGAACCCTTATGCATTGCTGGTGGGAAGGTAAAATAGTGCAGTAGTTTTGGAGAACAGTTTGGCAGTTCCTCAGAATGTTAAACGCAGAGTTACTGTATGACCTAGCAATTCCACATATGTTTGTTTAAACATGTTTAAACAAAAACAGGTGCATGAATGTTCATTGTAGCATTATTCACAATAGTTGAAAGATCAAAATAGCCAAAATGTCCATCTCCTGATAAATGGATAAAGAAAATATTGTATATCCATGCAATGGAATATTGGACAATAAGCAAGGTGATAAAAAGCAATACGAATTGTTAATACATGTTGTGACATGGATAAACCTTGAAAACATTATGCTAAGTGAATGAAACCAGTCATACAAGAACACATATATCATATGATCCCAATAATGTAAAATGTCCAGAACAGGCAAATTTATCAGGACATAAAGCAGGTTAGTGTTTGCCTAGTACTGGAGGTAGGGGGGAATAGAAAGTGACTGCTAATGAGTGTGGGGTTTCTTTTAGGGGTGTTGAAATATTCTAAAATTAGATAGTGGTGATGGTTGTATAACTCTGTGAATATGCAAAAAACCATCGAATTGTACATTTTAAAGGGTGAATTTTGTTGTGTGTGAGTTATGTGTCAATAAAACTGTAAAAAAAAAAAGGTGAGGCCCTCTGACCTGAGTAGGGGATGTTAGGAGACGTGAGAAAAAATATTAATGACTTGGAATCATCACTCAAAGCAACGGGAAGAGAGCTGTATTATGTTAGGTTAGCTGCCACCACCAACAGCCCACAGCTTTCAGTGGCTGAGCACAATGAAAGTTTCTCTCATACAATTGTCTGATCCTGGCCAGGTGACTATCCTCAGTGGCTCTACTCCAAAGGGTGAATCAGGCACCCAGGTGGCTTCATTTGTGTGCCCTCTTTTAGATCTTTGGTGCCCTGTCCATTCAGCTGCTGGGTCGGAAAGAGAGCGGGGATTGAGCATGGGGAAGTTGGTTAGTATAGGCCTGGAAGTGACTTGGTTCACTTCTAGTCACATCCTGTTGGCCAGAACTCAGTCACATGGCCACACCTACCTGCAGGGGAGATTGCAGCTTATTTATGCATCCTAGAAGAAAAGGGAAACAGGTTTGCTGAGCCACTAGCCAGCCTCCGCTCCCAGGGCTAACCAGGGACAAGGAGAAGGATTGCAGGCTCAGAGCCCTCCTTGAGGTGGCATGTATTTGTGGTCACCGCTGAGAGCAGGACTGGGTCATTTTCTCCCACTGTTCTAGGTGGAGCATTCCCAGGTCAAAAGTACTGTAATGGGGCACATTCCTGCAGGTGAATGTAGCCC
This sequence comes from Hipposideros armiger, assembly GCF_001890085.2. Lineage (NCBI taxonomy): Eukaryota > Metazoa > Chordata > Mammalia > Chiroptera > Hipposideridae > Hipposideros > Hipposideros armiger. The sequence goes on from NW_017731363.1 coordinate 2,711,487, forward strand.
AGTCTCCACCAGTAATGCCTGGGGAGGGAAATGAACATTTTAGCATTTCTCCTGTGGAATGACAAATGTAGCCATGCTGTCCACATTGTCATTGAATGGGGAGGAAGAGAGGAATGAATGTGGGAAATAAACTGCTGTTTCTTTGCACTTGGACATGGGACGAATAAAAATAAGAATCTGTCCCCTTTTAAGGTTGTGCTTTAAATAGAAATCTGCTCCAGGCCCTTCTTGATCTTTTTCTTCTTGGCTCCCTCTCTCCGAGTGTTCTTCACTCCCAGCCACATGTGCTGCTTTGTGGCCGAGGGGCCCGAGTTCTGTTCGGGAAGCAGCTCGTCTGAGTGGATCCCTTGGATTGAAGCTCCTTCCCCCAAGTACCTTTTTCATAAGCTTTCAGGGCTGTCTTGACATTTCTGTAGTGAGTGTACCTGCCCTTCCAGACAACTGCTGCCTGCCTTTCTGACAAACTGTGTCTGGCTGCCAATGCCGTAGTGAAAATCTCCTCACTGGCCTGTCCTTGTTTTCAGAGGCCCTTGTCTCTTGGTATAATGCTGGATGTTTAATGAGCATTGTTTATGGAGAATGTAAGATAAAATAGTGCAGCCTCTTCCTTTGTGCATAAGCCCCGGTGGGCTTTGCTGAAAGGCATGCTGGGGCCTTGAGGACAGGCTGGCAGGAAGAGTGGTGTAAACCAGGAAGGCAGAGCACTAGGGCCAGGGAGAAGTGATTCTGTTGCAATCGGGACCTCAGAGAAGATAGCCAATGGTCTAAATAACAGGGGCCAAGGTTTGGGTAATGGCAGGTGGGATCTGGGCTGATGTCAGTGCCCATGGTCCTGGTGCACAGAAGAGGTTTCCAATTGGTCATGGTTTTTGCCTGTCTTATTTTCCCTAATTCATTCCCTGCACTCTTGCAGAGTGAATCTTGCAAGGTACAAACCCAATCGCATCACTCCCTAGTTCACATTCTTCCATGGCTTCTTATTGCTTTTCTGATAACATCTAAATGAATTGGTTTTCAAAACCATATGAGTCTGGTCCTCCCCTTGTCTCTCCTGCTTCCCTAGACTCATTGCTCTGGCCCCAGTTCTAAGATTCTTCCGGTTCCTCTTATGTGCCATGCTCTCCAGCTCCTACAGCTTCCTTCGGTCCTGACCTAGATGACCTTTCTCCTTGTAGGAGTCCTGACTAACCCCATTTGCCTCATTGAGCTAGTTGCCACTGTACTCTGTATCTCCCTCTTCATGGCTGTTATCTCATTCTGTTGTAATCACCAGGTTGTTTTTCACTCCTCCACTAAGCTGAAACGTCCAGGGGATCAGGGATCATGTCTTATTCCCCACTGTACTCCCATTGTATCAGTCAGGGTAGGCTAATTTCTTTATTAAAGAACCCCAAACATCTAAGCAGCTGGAAACAACAGAAGTTTTATTTCTTGCCTACTTGACAGTTCAGTGTGGGCATTTAGTAGATGGCCTTCCACATGGTTATTCAGAAATCTAGGCCCCTTTCATTTTATACCTCTTTTATTCCCTATGGCTGTTCTCTTTTCTAAGTCTGCATCTGATAGGCAAATGGGAGAAGAGAGATTGCAGATCATATAGGAGGGTTTTTATGGGCCATGCCTGGAAGTAGTGTATTTAATTTTTACCTATATCCCATTGGCCAGAATTTAGTCATATGACCATGTATCATTGCAAGGGATGCTGGGAGATGTTACCCAGTTGTGAGCAGGCTTGTTGAGTAAGTAGCTGCTCTCTGCCATACCAGTGCTTGCCTGGCATGTGGTAGGAACTGAGTAAATATTTGTTGAATTTGTTGAATGAGTGAATGTTGTACTCGAGGCTCCATCTCGATTTTCAGGAGATTCAATTTAATCATCAAGAGGGACATGTGATGACAGATCACAAAGAAAGAGCCCAGTGGATTCCAGGTCCTGGATACCTTGAAAGTGTTCTAGACAGTGTCAGAAGGAAGAGGAGTGTAGTCTGGGAGTCTGACACCCAGACAGTGAGGTGCTATTCTTTAAGTCCTCCAGGGGAAGATTTTTATCAATACTAAAATTTATTTTTTCAGATAGGACAAAGGAGGGGAACCAGGGAGGAGGAATGAGGACTCCTTCTTTTATTCTGCAGAATGGAATGGTGTCAGCTTCTTTCACACATTGCTCCTAGGCCTATGGAAGAAGCAGGTAGCAGGCCTGTGTGTGCGCCTGGGTGCCTGTCACTCTTCTGCCTGGGAGGGAGCAGGTGTGTGTAGCACATGTAACATGTCCATTCTCTGTTCCACGGTCAGAGCACCCCTGACACCATGCTTCCTCTGACTGAGGTGTCCATCCAGGCTTCTCTCTCAACCCAGCTCCCTATAGGTGGCAAAACCTCATTCCCCACATGGATAAGAAGAAGCAAGAGAAACACATAGTGATAGTACCGATGACCACCTGTTTAGTTTGAAAATTAGCCTCAGCTTCTGGATGGGCTAGGATACATAATAATAACTCCCTCCCTGTGGGTGGCTCTAGAATTTTCCAAAGCACTTTCCCACACCTTATCTCATTTCATCCTCATAACAACATGGTGAGGTAAGAAAGCCAAGGGTTATTATGTCTGCTTTCTGGATGAGCAAACCGAGGCTCAAAGTAGCTTGGATGACTTTCCCAAGACCACGTGGCTGCTCTTCCACACTTGATGTTTGTACCCCAAGCCCCACTGCTCGAATCTGCAAACTATTTTCCAGAAGATTCCCTCTTAGCTTGCAATTATGGGACTGGAAAATATGTCTGATGACTGACCTTACCTCGCAACCCTGGCCATTTATTTTCCTGTCTAAACAAGCGGGTCTGCAAGAAGCTACCACAAAATCCTCCCCTATAGTTAAATCTCTGTGCGCTGTGGATCTGTGTCTTCCCTCCTAGAGCTGGGGGAGAAAGCCAAAGATAGCTGAAACGTTTTCCAAGTTTTGGTACCTCACATCCCAGTTCATCACAACAGGGTTCAGGTGGGGTTGTGCCAGGGGACTCGTTTTTTTATTAAAACAAAACAAGAAAGCCCAGGGCTGGGATATTCCCATAAGTGTCCATGTGCATGCTTGCTGCTGAGCATTTGTGTTGCAGTCCCAGGAATCCTTAACGCTCTCTCCTGACCTCACTCAGACAGAAAGCTGACATTACCTTGCCATGCTACCTAATTAAAGGAGAAGGTTATAGTTTCCACAATGTATCATAGTCTGGGTTATGGGTTTTGCCAGCACAGAGGAGGAGGGTAATGCTAAAGGTTGGCTGTGATGTGGAAGGATGTAGGAAGGGACAGAGGGGGTCAGGATGAGTTCCTTACCTCCACAGAACCTAAAACAGAATTTCTAGAGTCAAAATCCTAACAGCACAAAGAAAATATCCTTGTGGAGGAAAGATGGGCTAATGTCAGTTCCTAAGCCTGCCTCCCTCCCTCTTTCTCTCCTTCCCTCCCTCCCTCCCTCCCTCCCACTGGCTCGGGTAGACCTGGGAAACTCACATCTTCTAGCATCACCTCCCATGCATTGTTTTCTCAGAAGCAGAACATGACCGACATCGAATAGTATCTATGTTGGTATCTGTCTCGGCAAATCCCTTTCCGTATTAAGAGATTAATGTAGTAAATCCAGAGTTAGGGGGAGATTGTGGTGTTTCCTCTTCTGCCATCAGAGTATTTGTTTATTAACACTATTTTCTGTTTTCCTTTTTTGCTCTCTCCTCACATCCCTATAAACCATATTTTGAAGCCCTTCTCCAATTTCTCACTTTTCCTAATAGTAATAAACAGCCCAGCCAATTTGAATGGCATCTGTGCTTCCTCCCTTAAGGATGGTAACCCCATTTTTTCACAAGCAGAGAAGTTAAGTGTCTTTTATGATCTGTCCTAAGGTCCCTTGAGTGAGGCTGACATGAAGAAATGATGCTTGGTCCATAAGATTTTAGGAAAGGCTCTGAAACGCAAGCTCTCTCTGAGGAATACTGATGTTGCTTTTTGTGGGGATTATTTTGCCAGTGTTCAGGTGAGAATTCAAGCCTGCTTCTGTTACTATTCATGACAGCCTAATGGTGTGCTTATTCAGATACTGTGTTATGCAGTGTCTACTTGTTTTGAATTGTATATTAAGACATGTTATCATATAACCTTTTCTGCGAGCCAAGTATTTGCCTGGTGGAGCTGAGGGTATGGCTGTTATTGGTTCATCTTTCATGAGTGCCTGCTGTTTACAAGTCACCATACTGGTCAGACTCCTCTTGAGATCTTTCAGGGTAGGTCAGTCAGACTGAGCCCAACTCATAGAGAATATGGCAACATTCTAAAGACAATTGTGCTACCATTTGGTGAGGAGGGCATGGAGTGTTTGTCTCCCCGAACCCACTTCCCTGGTTACTGATTCTACTCACAGTTGAGCAGTATATGCATTTCTATGAAGAACTGTGAGATGATCAATTATTATGTATTGCCTGGTTCAACTCCTAGCACAATGCCTAATAGTACATGGTAGGTGCTCAGCAGATGTCTGTGGTATTGAAGTAAGTTGTTTACTCAATGTATTTTCCATTAGATTGTGAGTTCTTTGGAGTCAGGGCCTGTGTGTCACTTGCCTTTGTGTTATTGTTCTCCCACAGAACACCTGTCCATCTATCAAAGATTGTTCAAATCCCTCCTTCCTTGAAATGAGCTCATTTTTTTTATCCTAATGTCTTGATCCTGAGAGAATTTCCTTCACATAATCACCAGCTCACCTCATTTTATGCATACATGACTTGTCCCAATGTGTATTAGTTAGCTTGGACTGCTGTAACAAAATACCACAGACTGGGTGGCTTAAACAACAGAAATCTATTTCCCATAGTTCTGGAAGCTGGGAAGTCCAAGACCAAGGTCCTGGCTGATTCATTTTCTGGTGAGAACTCTCTTTCTGACTTACAGGTAGCCTCCTTCTTGCTGTGTCCTCACATGATGGGGGGGGCGGTGCGGGGAAGAAGGGAGCACATGCATGTGCCTTCTGGTATCTCTCCTTATAAAGACACGAATCCTATAGGATCAGGGCCTCATCCTTATGACTGTATTTAATTATAATTACTTCTTTGGAGACCCCACCTCCAAATACAGCCACAGTGGGCAGTTAGGACTCTAATATATGAATGGGGGAGGCATGGACATTCAGCCCATAACACAATGTACTTTTTGCCTACTGTAACATCTGGAGTTTCCGGATCAAGGAAAACATGATGAAAAATGAACACAGCACTAGACTTTTCATGTAAATGAGCATAGTACCATGTGTAAAGAGTCTAAAAGGAGTCAGGCAGGAGCACTTAATGAAAACCTATGGTCAATGGAACCAATTTTAGCATGCTCTTGTCTTTTCCTTCCATTAAGATTTTTTTTTGAGTCTGAGGGAATTCTCCTGGGTATGTCAACTGCAGAAAGCTATTCACATTTTGGAGACAGAGCAGCAGTAGCAAAAGACGGTGGAATAGGAAAGTCAGGATAAACTGGGTTATGCTGTGATGATAAAATTCCTCAAATCCCAGTGGCTCAGTATAACAAATATTTCTCCCTGACACTGCATGTCGCAGGCATGTCAACAGGGGCGCTCTGCTAGTTATAATTGTTCTGGGATCCAGGCTGATGGAGTCTCCATTTTGACACATGCGTCACAAAGGGGGACTTAGTAAACTGCACACTGGCTCTTACAATGTTCACCTAGAAGTGCTACATATCACTTTCTACTCATCCTTCATTGGCTAAAGGAAGCCACATGGCCATACCCAACCTCAAAGAGGTTAATGAAGCAACCTTACTAAGAAGGAGGGAAGCTAAAGTGCTTGGCAAACAGCACTGGTTATTACTATAATGGAGTAATAATGAAGCTTAGGTAAATGTGGGTGGAACTTGAGTAAAATTTGTGACACAAATGAGAATTTTTATTTACTTAATGCTTTTTTTTTTTAATTGTGTTTGCAAAACAGCTCTAATATCTAGGATTTCTTGCCTAGCTGAATATTTCTGTGCCTAGCATGAAACCATTTTCCATTGAGATCATGAGAGTTGCCTTTCAAATGTCCATACATTATAAATAACAATAGCCTCAAAGAAACAATTAAAAGCTCTCCAGGTGGCTTATCTCAGATCCACTGAGAAATGAAAACCCCCCAAACATGCCAAAACATTTTAAGATAATGGCTGTGTCTGAGGGTGGTCTCCTTGTAATGATAAAGCTTTCTCCCCATTCTTCCTGAAAGTGATACCAGCCTGATGTTAGCAACAGTATCGCTGTCTGGAAAGGGGATGGCTGAATCTGGTGGGATTACATTTGAGCTACATAAACACAGATTGAATTAAGCATGGTGAGTTGATGATAGGGAGCATATAAGGAGTCAGGACCTTCCGTTGAGATAATAACTAGTTCATTATCTGCCCAGATAAAGGTCATACAGGCTTTCAGAACAGCATGGAAAGGAGACTAGACTGACCTTTCTGACAGCAACTCTCTGTTTCGTTTTTTTTTTTTTTAAACAGACCTTAGAACACCAGTGAGTAAGGAAATCCATGTTCCTCTTGACACCATTCCTTCCCTTTCCATAGTCTTCCCAATACACAGGCCTTCACTTCCATTAATTTTTGAGTGGCTGCCTTTGTTTAAATTACTTATAATGGAGCTTTCCTGGAAAAATCTCAAATAAGCCCATGAACAGAAGTGATTAGCTTACGTCTCCCCCATTTTACACACTATCTCACACCTCTTCCTTGCTCCTAAATTTTGTCTTTTCATCAAAAGGCAAAAGTTTCATCACTTAGTTAAAGGAAACTTCTGCTTCTTAGGCTACATCTTCTAATTTTCCTTTAAAAGAGCCCATTATTGGTGGCCGGCCGAGTGGCTCAGTTGGTTAAGAACTCGCTCAAGAGTGCGAGCTCTGAGCAACAGGGTCACTGGTTCGATTCCCGGCCCGAGCTGAGTTGCCGCTGAGTTGCTGCTGAGCTGCCAACAGGTGGCAGGATGGCTCAGCTAAAAAAATAAAAGAGCCCGTTATGAATCATCTGGAAGGAACCATTATGCCGTCGTGTCTTTGTGTGAAACTTAGAGAGCAGTGTGGTGCAGGTGGGGTACTTCTACCTATTAAGAGAAATGGCAGTTACAAGTGGCTTTCAAGACAAAGGTATTTTTTGAATCCTAAGTTAAGCAGTGGCAGGTTCAGCTTTTCCCAGGAGATGGTGATTTCAGCAAAGTGTCATAAAAGTGTTATCTCAAAGTCAAAGTTTCCAGTGAGATTTCAATTGAATGATTTTCCCTAATTCATTTTGTTTTAATATGCCAAATATGTCCCATAATGGGTTGGAAAACCCTGGGCAATATATTTTCTTTCTACTACCTTAGAAATCTTGTCAATAAAATGAAGACTAGTAACATGGATTTCTTATTTGGCTATCATTTTTCTTTGTAAGGGGAGTTAACTTTGGTAAGAGAAATGGGCTGTGTTGAATGCCAGATCATAATGAGGCCTTCTGGCGCCAATAAATTACATTTGCTCTAGGTTGACTAGCTGTGGAATGAGGTCATGTGCCCTTGATCCAAATCACAAATGTGACAGTCTGCATCTACATACAGAATAACACAATCTTTGCTACCTTACTATACTTCATCACCGTCTCTGTCATCTTCAGGGCATGGGTTTGACAGAGAATGACAGTAGCAATATGTATTATGCTCAATCCTTAGCCTCAAACAGTAAAAGCCTTACATTTAGATTTTTTAAAAAAAGATAATTTCGTATCACATAGAGATAATTAATAGGTTCCATGTGAGTGATGATATCAGAATTATTGAACTTAGCAATAGAGGAAAAAACGGAAGATTCCTTAAAATATATTCAGATAGTATAGAATAACCTGTGATGATATTCTGTAATATTTTCCTCTCCCTGGCTGCCTACCCCATGTTTATGTTCTCCCTAAATGTACTTTTAAGCACAGTACATGAGAAATAAGAACATGATAAACAAGAATAAGTGATTTTTTTTGAAATAGGATAATCTCATCTTGTAAGGGGTAAGTGGTTGTTATGCTCAGGAAAGATGTATGTGAGAAATGTATTTCACAATGGTATTAGAATCACACATAGCTTCATACTTTTGGTAACAGGGGATTTCAGCTGGCTGATTAGATTCCTCTGATTGTTATATATCTCCCTGAGTTTTGCGATGGAGTAAAATAAAATGATAATGAATGATAGTAAATGTAGTTATGGAGTTATATGACATAGTGAGAAAAACCCTGTGCATGTATGAAGCTCTTGAAACATGGATGAGCAACATTTGTGTAGCTCCATTTCAATGGTATTTATATACTTAAATTATATATTCATAATACCTATTATATAGTAAAAGAATATATATGTATTGTATCATCATATCAGCAACATAACTGAAAAATGTTAACAAAGAAATCAAGGTTTAAAACAAAGGTATTAATTATACTAAGTCTCAAGTTCCTTTTATCTGAATTCTTAGTGTGTCATGATATTTAATAATACTTTTCAATAATTTGAAAAAAGAGAATCTAGAGCTTATTGAATCAAACCTGAACAATGTGTGCAGGCTTACTAATGTGTAGATTAGAAGGTATTCATTGTCTTAATCAGAGACTGGCAAACTTCTTTTGTAATAATTCAGATTGTATAGCTTTGAAGGCAATACAGTCTCTGTTGCAACTGCTCAACTTTGTCACTGTAAATGCAAAAGCAGCACAGATAATATGTAAATAAGGGTGCATGGCTGTATTCCAATAAAACTTTATGTATAAAAACAGATGATAGGCCAGTTTGATTTCTGGGCTAAAGTTTTCTTTAGCCTCAGATCTGAAATATGAAGCTTTGAAACTATAGCCTAGTTGAAAAACAATTTACATATGGTACCTAGTTGAATATGTGACTAGCTGTATATTTAGCACATGCATGTGTTCAAAAATGTGTGTGTGAGTGCATGCACACGCACAAGGTTGAGGTGGACTGTTTATATGCATTTTCCAGATCAGTCTACAAGAATTCCTGTATTTGTAATTTTGTCTTACAGTAAATAAATATGCTTCATTTTCTAAATAAATGTTCTGGTTCTCTCTGGGATTGTGGCTAGCTTATCCATCTAAAGTTTATGCAGTGTCATCATTGTTGTCTTTTCTCCTGTGGGGGAGGAGCAAACTTTTCTCTACCCTTAAGATTCTTTTGGCTGGTCTAACAATCAAATAGACATGAGACAGATTAGCAGGAGAAGATAACCAAATCTAATATATACATATATACGGGAGCTCTGCGTACATGAGAATCATAGACCCCACATGCACAAGAGGTTCAGTAGAAAGGGGGATTGAAGTACATAAAGCATCCTGAGCTAGGGATGAGGTAATAATGTACCTTGGGGGCTTCAAAGAGTCACTGCAGGATAAGAAGAGCAGATGTTTAGTAAATAAGTTTGCCCTGCCCTATAGGTGGGTCAAAAAGAGATTATCGATGATAACCTCTTATTATGGGCAAGGCCCCTTATTCAAGTTCTTCTAGGTTGTTAAAGGGAGGGGCAGAAGTTTCTCTTGAGCTTGAAACTAAAATTGCCTTTAGCTCAAAATAATTCACATACCAGAGAGGCATATCTTGAGGTGGCTTGTTCTAAACCCCCATACTCCTCTCAAGTCCATTGCATCATGATCATATGGGCTGCTTAATTAATACTCTTTAGTGATGATGATGTCATTCACATGGACTTTTTTTTTTTTAATGTGGGCTCTGTAAGTCGAATTTGCTATGAGTCATTCTCTATTGATGTCTTTATGCAGTTTTCAACTAAGCATTAATTGAAATGAAACTACAGGTTTGGTCAGATTGATCACTCTTGTCAGACTCTTCAAAATACTTTTCTTTCTTCTCAGAAAAAAACAACAACTGTAATCATTTGCCCAGAAATGGGAAAGAACAATGCTTTTGCAAATAATAAGGTTTTGTTTTGAGAAGTGGATTTATTGGGATGATAAATCTGGCTTTTACTATCTGCTCACCTGTTTGTCCTCAGGGGAACTATCACTCTTTATTAATCCTTTTACACTGGAAAGGTTGAAATGATAGACGCTTTCAGAAGTCAGACCAAAAGGAGCTGATAAGCATAGAAAAAAATGACTTCTATTTTGAATACATGTGGGATTAGCATGCAGGAGCACTTCCTTGGGAGATGCAGGCAGTCAGACAGGAGCTGTGGCCTTTTGTAACTGAGTCCTGCCTTGTATCTGAGAAGCTCTGTCTTGTACTGAGGCTTGTATTGACGCTGCAGGTCTTACTTCCTAACTTTTGGGCTAAACCTATCTTTCCTTTATATTTTTTTTCAAAGAGATAATTGATCTTTCCTAAATAGGAAGAATTTAAGTTAAAGTGATGATTTTCATTTAGCTAAATGATAGTAGAGCATAGAAGTTTAGAAATTCAAATAAAAAATGCAGATATTGTTTACATTTTATTTCTAAGCAGCCACATTTTATTTTCCCAAGGACTTTTCTTGAGATTACCTACCTACAAGAAGAGGTATACTGCCCCCTCTTCCGACCTTCAACCATGACAGAAACCATGTTAGCTTTCTAAAGCAGCACAAAGCACATCCAGCTTGTCAAAAGCAGAAAAGAAACAATGTAGACCCTTTTGAGGCACCCCCCCCAAATCTCAAAAGTCATATAGAAACAGAATAACCTTTTCATGGTGGGAAGGGATTGCTCATGTTAGCAAAATCCACACAAATAAATACAGTTAGACACTTTTTAACCTTGGGAAGCCTGAGGAAACATTCTCATCCTCTCTCTCTCTCTGTCTCTCTCTGTCTCTCTCTNTCTCTCTCTCTCTCTCTCTCTCTCTCTCTCTCTCTCCCTCTCCCCCCTTAGTTCCTTTTGATGTACCCCACATCTACACTGCAGGCATGGAAAGGCACACAGTATGCCACTGACTCATCCTTTTCTAGTATTAACACCATTTGTTGTCCGGGCTACTTCTTCTGGGCTTTGAATCCACCAGGTTTTATTAGGGGGGGGCTGGCTCAGACAGTGAGCAGATGAGAATTTTTTTCTCGCGCTGCCCTCTATGCATTTGATTGCAGAACCTCTGTAAAACCACACACATTCTCTTAACCTTAGTCCGCTTCTTTGTAAAATGAGCAGATCCCCAGCACAAGGCAGCAGCAAGCAAAGATGTAAAAATCACCTGAGGGGGGGAAGGACAGAACTGAATCCGTGTGGCTTGAGGTGCATTCGTGCATTCATAAATCCCATTAGCACGTGCGCTCATGAGTGTTAGTGTGATATTTCAGTCATTCTAATCATTGTCAGCGGTGATGTGCAATTTGCTCTTAAAAATATATGGGCTTTCAAGGTTTTTATTTCATAATATTTCCCACCCCCCCTCGGCGAAATAATTGGCTAATACATTTAAAAGAATTCCTCTTCTTGGCTGGGCCTGTTTTCTCTAAGTGGTTACTCTCAGTGTGCTCATTAGCAGTGGCAAAGAAATGGCACCCTAGCAGCTTTCGTGAAAGGTCTCCACTGAGAGCTGGGAGGTGGGCGACTGGGTGGCTGGAGTCTCAGCAGTTTTAGCAGAAGGGGAAAAGGGAAATGAGGACTTTTCTAGCCTCTGAAGTTTTTAGGCATACACTCCATGAAAATGGTGAGGATAATGAACGTCCCCGTTGTGATGGGCCACACAGAGAGAAGCAAGGATCTTTGGAGTCACCTTCACTCCTAGGCTTTTCAGGAGCGGGGGACAGAAAGGCAGAAGAGAAAATGGTGAAGCAGCAGTTCTCTGTTGCCCTTGGTAATGCTGGAAGGGGTGGCACTGGCATCTTGTGAGTGGGTCTGCCCTGCCCTGGGGAGGTCATGGGGCATCACATAGGAGTGGAGACCTCACTGGGGAGGGCTCAGCAGTATGGTGATCATAAGACTGCGCCACGAGCAAGCATATGTTCCCTGCTGGACATTGCAGCTCCACCTGGCTCCTTCTAGCACCTTCTAAATATGTCCCCCAGGGCATGCTGTAGTCCCCATATGGCCCCTGTAGGTCTTTTTTTCTTCTTCTAAGTGTATCGATTCATCAGAGTAAAAACCTACCAAGAGTAAGAGTGGGGAATGAAACAATCCCCCAGACTCCTCTCAGCCCCCCCTTCCTGAGTCTCCATGGTATCAGATGGCTGCTTGCAACCATTTACTTCTGATTGAGTGCTCTGATTTCTTTAGTCCCTTATCTTCTCCTCTTCCCTCCCCCAGTTCCTTACCCCTCACCCCTCTGCCCTCCACTCCCCACAGCTTTGGTAAGAAAGAGCCAGCCTTGAATTCAAGCATAATTGCTCGGTAGGGGGGACTTCCTTGAAAAAACCTCAGATTTTTGGGCTGTAACAGTGGAAATCTGTTTGAACCCTTGAACTTCCTTTATTGTTGAAATGACCACCTACAGAAACATGCTGGGGGAAAGTAGCAGAAGCACAGTGGTCCCTTTTATGGCAAAAACAGTAGCTGGAATTATTTCACTTTTGCAAGAATTCTGTAATGAGGAGGCATTTCTGAGAGAAGAGTATGGAGCAAACATTCCACAAGTTGGAGATGTCTGGGCTACGATCAGGATATTGTAATAATCAATGTTTCTGGGCTTGGAAACAGAGTCTTCATTCTTTTTTGGCCTCGAGTACAAAAGCTGGTGACTGTAGCATTTCTGTATACTTTCATTTGCAGCGCCCTGCTCTGGATACTGGGGATTTTCACACACACAAGCAACAAAGAGAGAGGAAGGGTTTTTCTTTTTTTTTTTGCCTCTTATGAAGTAAAATTGGCATGCCATGACTGTTCTGTATTTTCTAACGAAAAGATTGTGTGGACTCTGCCTTCAGTTCACGCAGGAATTAGGGTATCCTTCCATTTACGGAGGCCCCGTGCACTTGGTGTGCCTGGGGAGGACTCGTGGGTAGACACATACTGGTACATTTGGGAAGGTGTTGCTTTCAGTCTATCCCCACCACCCTCATCCTCCATCCCCCATCCAACATTATCGTCTTAAAACAGAAATCTGAGCTTGTTATTTTTCTGCTTAAGAAAACCTATAGTCCCCACCTTTAAAGATAAACCAGGGCTCTTCAGTAAGGCGTGGGTCTGACCCCAGCCCACTTTCTAGCTCATCCTTTTACACCCCTCACTCCCCCTGGACCTGCCATGTTTGTTTCACTTCACTGCATGTGCTGTTCCTGCTGCTTCACACCCTTTCTTTTCTTTACTGGAAACAACTCCTACTCAGACCTCAAACCCCAAGCCAAATGTCACTTCCTCTGTGAAGTCTTCCCTAACTTCTTCATCTGCTGGCTCCATCCATTTTGCTGTTAAAATATTTTCGTAGTTTACAGGTATTCCTCTGAACAGTACTTACCACATGGGACCATAATCATTTGTTACATGTCTGTTGCAGTCCATTGCCAGCCCAGTGAGGGTGGGGGCTGTGTCTTCTGCTGCTTAGATTCTTGGGACCCAGCACAGTGCCTGGCATCCAGTGGGTGTTCAATAAATATTTTCTCAATGAGCGGACTGGGCCCATGAGGAAAATGTGGAACAGTGTGTGTGTGCGCGCGCACGCACGCACACATGTGCGAGAGAGAAAGAGAGAGGGAGAGAAAGAGAAAGTTACTTCGACTTGTTGTTGTTATCTAACTACAAAAATCATAGTTGTCTTGAAATGAGCATTAGAAGAGGGGATGTTCCCTTCAAGAAATACCAAGATAATTATATTTATCCTCTTTATTGGTCTTCTGGACAAAATACCCAATATTGTTATGAGATGACACAATGCTTCTGTATTTTACTGAGATTTTGGATCTATGTGAATTTCAGAACACACACACACACACACACACACACACACACACAAACTCTCAGTTTTAAAAACGCACAAATTAAGATTGTTTTTCATTGAGTTATTACATAGCAGGGGTCAGCAAGCTTTTTCTGTAAAAGGCCAGATAGTAAATATTTGAGGCTTTGTGGGACAGTCTTTGTTACGACTACTCAAGTCTGCCTTGTAGAGAGAAAGCAGCCATAGACAATATAGAATTTACAAAAACATATTTTTAAATGACAGATTTATAAATTAACATACAAAACTCTCTACTTATGAATAGTGAGTATTCAGCATTGATTTTATCTTAAAATATTTTCTTCGGCAACTTTTTGGAATTATATAAAGCATGTAAAAGGAGATAGAGCAGGAACAAACACACTGAGAATGGGTGATGGTATTAGAATCAACTTATTTTCATGTTAACCACAAATATTTATGATGAAACTCTTCAGGCTGCCACAAGTAAAATAAAATGCAATACAAAATACAAGTTTTTGCAATACTTTTCCTTACTTATGGCTTCCATGGTTCATTTTCTCATTTACAATGATTAAACAGCATCTGAGGAAGATGAATTTTTCCGGAGAGGATTACTGTTCCTTTCTGGCATTGTGTTGATCAGAACAGTCAGAATTGGGCATTAAACATATATTTGTAGAAGTGACAGTGTGGTCAAGATATTTGCTTATTTTGTAATAGGGCTGCAGATTATTTTGTGAACCACTCTAGCTATTGCATTTGGATGAGTAATAAGAGACCATGGATTTTGTGCATCAATGTCCTCCTGCCTTTGGTTAATTTTGCAATTTTTCTGTTTTTGTCAATGATAGCCTCTCTTTGCAGCCACATTCACAAATTCCTCATTTTAAGCAACTCTGGTCCAGATCATGCATGCCACCCGAGAGCACTTGCACAAAAGAACTTCGAAAATTGCCAAGTCCTATAAAAGCATGGGCTTCGTCATTATGAATCTTGGGGCGGCTCAAATCTCTACTTAAGCATGGAGCCTGTTGATTTCACTGCAGAATATTTAGAGGGTTGTATCCTGTTCATGTACATCAAGGACTCTTTCTGACAAAAATCAGCAGCAATAAATCAATGCAAAAAGAAAAGAGAAACAAGGATGAGCTGAATTGCAAATGTACACATTAAGACCTTAATGGTGTATTCTAAGAATTCATTCGTTCTGGGAATGCTGGTGTGTTTTCATTGCTGCTGGTCAAAAAAAAAAAAAAGGTTGGTAGTATAGAGATGACCTCCTCATCACCTTGGCAGGGGCTGGCCCTTCCCTGCCCCTCCCTTCTAGGGTGCTCTGCCCCCGCCCCCTAGGAGATGTTCCTTCTGCCCAGGGCAGTTTTCTTTTTTACTCTCAGGAGCACTGTGGTTTCTTTAGCTGGGCCTGCCTGGAGCCTGTCCTCAGAGGCCTCAAATCCAATGTCAGGACACCATACTTCCTTTCTCCTCATACTTGGCTGCCCTCAATTCAGTGCCAAAGAGGCTTGGAAATTCCCTCAACTTCTTCCATGTTCAGGCTAATTTTGTAGAAAAAAATCTCTATCCTTTGAGGATGGGTTAGTCCTTAAATCTCTGTGTGACATTGGAGCCCATGATAAATTTTCGTGGGCCAAGGGTCCTTCCAAGCACATTTTTTTCCCAAGGCTTACCTTTGTGAAGATGTTCATCCAGCCCATCTGATATTGAAGTGTAAAGGAAAGAGAAACTAAGAGGAGGAGGGAGAGGAAGACGAGTGGGGAGGAAGAGACAGAGGAAGAGCAACTCTAACAGCAAAGAGCAAATAGAGGAGAATATTGATGCAGGCTGGTGACTGGTAAACCTAAGTTTCGCAGCTAAGACTCTCAGAGCAGATACGTCTTTTTCTGGTTCATGTATATATATTTGTGGATAGGACCATGAATAAGTGGGATTATTCTGCTGTAAATATTTTTGTTGCAGTTTTATCTTAGCGTCTTTATGGTTCAACATAGATCCTTTCCTTTGATCAATGGATCTTAAAACCAGCAAGCTTTGCTATAGATTTTTATAAACAGAATTTTCCCTTTTTAGTGTGGAGCCTGGAAATCTAAAGGGCATGGTTCTTCTTATGGGCAGATCTTTTGTTTAAAATATTCAGTGGCTCGCCATCAATACCAGGAACATTTTAAAATTGGATTCTGGAATTAACTTTGGTTTGTATTAAAATTCTCTTTTGAAACTTTTTTTTTCAAGTGGACCTCCTGATCTTGGACATAAATTTCCACAACCTAGTGTGCTTCTCTGAATAATAACATTAAAAAAAAGCTTTTGGATGACTATCATTTCTGGCTTGAAGTGAAAACAAAAATGTAGACAAAATGCACAGGTAGAAAACATGAAAAGAAAATAACTGTTGTCTTTCATGTCTGTGGAAAACCTGGGTGGTATTTGCTCTGGGCTGTTTAAGATTGTGCAATGTTGCTTAAAGTTGGTTTGGTGCTTTGAGTGCCACATATATGTGTGCACATACATGATAGAAAGAATATCTCTAGATTTGGTGTATAAAGAATTCTCGGTTAGAAGGTCTAGAAAGTGAGAAATGATTAGTCATGAGCATGACCCACACAGCCCAGTGTTCTGCCATCAACCAGCTGTAAGGCATGTGCCATGAAAAGCTGAAATTGTTCCCTGATTTCACTTTGAAAGGTGAGGTCTGTGATACCCTTTTTTCGTAGACACTCATAGTTTTGAATCGCCAAAATGTCTTGCTTATACACACTTTTGGAATAAGTAATTCTGTAAATCTTTCCCGATATTTCTAGATGTTGGGAGCAAATCCATGCTCACCTTATCCGTGTCCTTCATGGATTTATAGATTTCTGTTGTATTAACTTTGGCTTTCTTCGACAAATCTGGAAGCTGAATGGTGGCTATAGACTATTTCTTTAACTTCCGTATGCCGTAGTATTCTGTCTCAGTATGCTCATTCCTTCCCTCTTCTAAAATGAGGTTATATTTTAATTTTTTTAATTGATAAGTATTGACTGAGAACATACTATGAACCTGACTCTGAGAGATATTATAAGTAGATGTCTAATAAAAACAATTTGAGAATCTAAAAATGATTTGCCAAAGCATGTAATCCATTTGCTAGTACTTTGTTCATTCATCCATTAACCTGACTTTCATCTTCTCATCCCCCATCTGCTGTTCCATCCATTCATGCATCCATCTACCCATCTATTCATCCATCCATCCACCCAGTCCATCCTTTCATCTCTCCCTCTCCCTATCCATTTATTCCCCTACCCCCTTATTCCTCCCTCTCCCCATCTATTCATTCACCCATCTACCTGTCATTCACCAGACAGATGCTGAAGGTCTATGATGGTCTTGCACATATCTTGGCATCTTAAATAGAAAGTTGACAGAATAGTTTCTGTCCTCTAGAAGCTCACAATCTGAGTGGGTAGACAAGCTACAGAGGGTAAGGGGGGACGGGGTGGTAGAAGAGGGAAAGGGTCAAATATATGGTGATGGAAGGAGAACTGACTCTGGGTAATGAGCACACAGCATATACAGATGATGTATTACAGAATTGTGCACTTGAAACCTATGTAACTTTACTAACAATTGTCACCCCAATAAACTTTAATTTTTAAAAAAGCAAAAGCAAATTCTTTATAAGGATTTTGAATTTCCTGGTAGAAAAAGCATTCTTATGAACAGTGGTCTAATCACAGTAAATGTGTGTTGGACATTCTTTAATACTTATTGTTTTAAAAGACAATGCTGGGTTCTACTTTGGAAACTGAATATTTTCTTCCTGTACTCTTCTGACTTCTTATTTATAGGTATAGCATTTTTATAATGATCTATAAAGGTCTGTTTTTAAAATGGAAACAAGAAATATAGAGGCAGGTATTACATGGAATTAAGGGGCTATTGGAATGTGGGAATTCATAGGGGGACATAGCTGAGAATTTAATGGCTTTAAGAAGACTTGCATCTTTTTTCAGGAAACTAATGATTTTTGTTTCTTGGGAGGGAGAGGGCAGGGGTATGGATGGTTTCTTAATTATAAAATGCAGTTGTTTAGATTTCTAAGTAGTAGTATTCGTGTTATGAGTTGCCCCAGGAAGCCACATCAAAGGCAGGTGTGTGTGTGTGTGTGTGTGTGTGTGTGTGTGTGTGTGTGTGTTGCTGGCCTGGGTCTTGGAGACAGACCTGGTCTGTCAGACATGGACTTAATTTCATTGTTTGAACTGGAAATAAGTTAGTGTGTTCTTTCTAGCTGAGAGATTCATTTTTTTCCTGCCCTTGTTTTCTAGCCATCAAGTCTATATTTGCATTTTAATTAAGAAAGAAGATAACACTTGGAGCTGAAATTTGGATGAAAGCTGTGAATATTTACTATTGGAAAGAGCCCTGTTAACATAAGCCTACCTGTTTAAAACCATAGTTTTAAACTTTTCTACTGTGACTGATTTTTTCTTTTTTGTACTTTGTATTTTTAATTAATGTTTTTCTTTTAAAAATAAGATACAGCTGACATACAGGAATGTGAACAAACCTTATGTGTACAGCTTGATAAATTTTTGTGTGTATACACGCACATCTGATCATCAGCCAGATCCAGATATAGAACATTTCCAGTGTTCCAGAAAGTTCCCTTGTGCCCTTTTTCAGTCAATAGTCATACCCTATCTCCCACAATAGTAACTACTATTCTTACCTCTATCGTAGATTCATTTCACTTATTTTTGAACTTCATACAAATGCAATCATACAGTATGTATCTTTAGTGTCGTGGCTTCTTTTGGTGAATATTATGCCTATGGTATTCATCTATGTTGTTGTGTATTGAAGAGCTGTTCTGTTTGTTTGGATTGCTGTATTGTATTTTATATAATGATTGGTTTTTGACAGGAAGAACTGCCTTGGGTGTGTTATCTTAAAACCATAACAGGATTGAGCTAAACTATTTGATTTCTTTTTCCATGTATATTTGGTCATTTGCCCCTCCCCTATGATGTAACTGAGGTCCACGATCATCAATTAATTAACAAATATTTTTTTACGCCTGCTATGTACCCAGAATCATTGGGGATAAAAGAAATATAAGACATGATCCCTGCCACCAAATATCTTAGAATTCATTTAAAGTCAATAAACTTTATGCTTTTATTTACAGACAAAATTATCAAGGTTTCTGCCTAGGTTCCAAGAAAGTGAAATTGCTCTTAGTTGGGTTTGTCTGACTTCTTTGTTTTGTTTTGACAATAGGGGTTGGCCCCAGTGATAGAGGCGGCTAATGATTCAGTCCATCAATCTGTCAGTTTTTATTGACAACCCACTTACTATGTGCTCAGCACGTGCTTCATCTAGATGGTTCTCTTCTAATCCAATTTCTCACCCTTGGCACTATTGACACTTGGGGCTGGGTAATTCTTTGTGATGGGGCTGTCCTGTGCATTGTGGGATGTTTAGCAGCCTGCTTGGCCTCTACCCACTAGCTACCAGTAGCATCCACCCCCACAACTGCCCCCTCCCTGCCATGACAACCAAAAATGTATCCAGACATTACTAAAATCACCTTTGGTTGAAAACCACTGTCCTAAATATACTACTACTGTTCCCTACATTTTAGTTCATACATCTTTTTGAATACTAACTGTGTTTTTCTCATAAGAAGAACCTTTGCAGGAATGGGGAAGGTGGTCTCCCAGTTCTCCTGCTGTTATGTACCTGGATGTGCAAAGCACACAGATTTCACTTCTGGGGGATAGAGAACAGTATGAAAGAAAGCACGAAGGTAGGAATTGGTAAGCTTTCATGGTAGCTATTGACGGGGCAAATGGTCAAACTTCAAAGTGGCAATTCTGAAGAATCTGTTGACATTCCAAATCTCCAAGTGATTTTTAGAGCTTTTGAAAATTCAAGAACGTCTAAGACCTCCACAGTTTGGAGTTATGCCTCGAGTAACAGGCCTGGAGGAGGCATCAAGTTCCTATACTGTATTTCATTATGAGGTTTCGACCAGGCTTCCAACCGGCATTTGAAGCTCAGGTTTGATCAGACAAAGTCTTGTTCTAAAATCTGAGAAAACTTGAATAATAATATCAACATGCCAATGGCTTTTCATTTATTTGCTCAAAACCTGCCTTGGTTCCAGGTAAGATTTAAGGTGGTTGTCCATCATCACATGTGCTATCTTCTGCATGGGTGGAAAATATCAACCAGGGTAGAGCTATATTTTAGAGAGGAATATTAGAATCATTGCTCAGAAGATGACTTGAGAAGGCATCTCCTCCTTCATCTAACTTTCACAAGGGACCTCCCCTAACCAGACAGTCCGGTGAAATCACGAGTTAATTATAGACTTGGAAGAGTTAGCATGAGAGCCTCGTTTGTCTTGCCTCTGGCCCTCTGTCTGCTCGGCTGCCTCCTGGTTAGGAGCCTTTGGCAGTGCTCAGGTTGGGGATGAGATACTTTGGCAGGCTTGGGTGGGCATCAAAGACACTGGGAAGGAACCTAGCCCAGTTTCTGGCAATTCTGTCTGTCACTGGGTTTTATGCCTGTGTTCAAAATATTTCATTTCTCCATCTGTGAAATGGAGATAATCCTTCCTCACCTTGCAGGGCTGTTGGGAGGATTAATTAGCTAATGTTCCTCAAGTGCTTTGAAGATGAAAAGGCTTGTGGAAGTGCTAAGTAGTATTAAGGGAAGGCAGCAAGTGCCTGCTGGAAGTGCCCTTATTTTCCTCATTGTCTGTTTTCGGCAGTTGTGTTTTTCTTGACTTTAAAGTGTGTCTCATGGAGCAAAGTACTTTCTTGGTGGGCAGGACAATGCACCGATCAGTATAGAACAAAGATAGTGCCACTTTATTTTATGTCTTGGTACTAATTTAGCTTATCAGTTGGCATGACTTCTGAAGATCTTTAGCTCAGAATGTATTAATTATCAAGTCTGGTGGTTTTCCAAGGGAAGTTTAATTTACTTTGTAGTGGAGAGAGGAAGTGGGGTTAAGAGAGGTCAGGCCAGATGGCCTTGAGATGGAAGGATTTCTTGTAATGGAGGTCATTTTCGAAGTTAGGACAGGTGAGAAGACTGCAAGAGAGAGAAGCTGAGAGTACAACGTTCTGTGTCCTCCTCACGTTTACAGCAGGAATAGAACTTCCACTGTCTTAGCAGTAGCGTGTTCCTCAAGGCTGCCATACTTTCCGATTATGTCTTTCATGAGATGAATTTCCCCTTCCCAGCCCAGACTTAGAAGAGGGATTCCATGCCGATCCCTGTACCACGAGGATGGATTGAGTGGGTGTGCTGATCGTAGCTCATCAGTTCGTCTTTTGGTTCTCTGAGGTTTGTGTATTAGCTCACAGTGAGAGGGCTTTGTTGAGCAGCATGTCTACAACTATTGCACTGGTGGCGTCTATAGATCTTGCAACCTTCTCATGATCTTTTCTAGGCATATTATTGTTTGGAATAACTCCATTGAGCCTGAAAGAAGAAAAATAATAGTACCAGGAGTATTGAATCATTTGTTTATTTGAATCTTTTAATCTTAAAAATGCTCTCTAATTATTTTGAGAAGTTTCTGTGGTCATTGATTTTAAAATCCACCTTGCTCCGTATCTCTCTATCGATTTCTGTTTTGTTTGCTCATTTGTTCTGTTCTTTTGATTCCGCATATAAGTGAGATCATATGGTATTTGTCTTTCTCAGTCTGACTTATTTCACTTACGAAAGGGAAGCAAAAGAAAAAATAAACAAATGGGACTACATCAAGCTAAAAAGTATTTGCGCAGCAAAGGAAACCATCAACAAAATAAAAAGACATCCTACTGAATGAGACAAGATATTTGCCAATGATACTTCTGCTAAGGGGTTAATATCCAAAATTTCTTTAAAAACTCATACAACTCAACACCAAACAAACAAACAAACAAAAAACACCAACCCAATCAAAAAATGAGCAGAGGACATGAAGAGACATTTCTCTAAAGAGGACATACAGGTGACCAACAGGCATATGAAAAGATGTTCAACGTCACTGATCATCAGAGAAATGCAAATTAAAAACCACAATGAGATACCACCTCACTCCTGTCAGAATGGCTATTATCAATAAATCAACAAACAAGTGTTGGTGAGGATGTAGAGAAAAGGGAACCCTCGTGCACTGTTGGTGGCATTGCAAATCGGTGCAGCCACTATGGAAAACAGTATGGAGGTACCTCCAAAAATTAAAAATAGAACTGCCTTATGACTCAGCCATTCCACTCCTGGGTGGGTATGGACTTACCGGGGGGGATCACTTTATAGACTGTGTAGATGCCTGATTACTATGCTGTGCTGTATACCTGTAGCTGATGTAGAATAATATCGAATGTCAACTGTAATTAAATATATATATAGTCACAGGATGTGGAGTACAGCATTAGGAATATAGTCAATGGAATTGTAACAGCTCTATACGATGTCAGAGGGTAGTAGACTGGGAGGGGTTTATCACTTTGTGAGGGGTGTGCATGTGTAATCAGCATGTTGTTTTATACACCTGAAACTAATAATAATAAAACAAATTTTAAAAGCCACCTTGCTTTAGAGAATGGATATATGCTCCTGAAACACCAAGGACAAACCAGATTTTGGTAAATCAGGTTATTTTAGGGGCCCCATGGGAGTTTTTTTATTTAAATGGTGCTTAAACTGAATCCTTGTATAAGGCAAAGCATCTTGTATATTCTCTATCTTTCAAGAACTTACATTTGTTGACTTTATCAAATATGCGTGGGGGAATGAGACTAAAGACCGATAGGCAAGATATGGCAGGACCTCCCCGCAAGTGACCCTCAGAAAGTGTTGTGCCTGTGTCCTTTTGGCGAGGCACATCATAGGGTCAAGAAGCCGGGGATAAAGCTGAGAGACTGGCATTTGCAGGTCTTTCTCTTTAAATCAGGTCTGTGTACGACCTGTCTGGTGTTTATTCTCCTCCACTTCTAAAATCGAGGCCTTGGATTCCCTTCTCTTCAAAGACCTCTTGGCAACCTTCCGAGGAATGGCAGAGTTCATTCTGATCAGTGTCCGGTGAGTGTAGCTCAACCGTGATGGAGCTCAACCTGTCAAACTTGCAGAAAAATGTCCGTTACATATTCCAGCTGTTTCTTAAACATGCTCCCTAAGAGCTATTTCCATTTGTTAGCTGTCAGAACGATGTAGAGGAATTGCTGCAGACCCTTGATGTCATCAGCCACCTTTGTTTACACACCAGTTTTTTCTTTAGTAGCCAATCAATGTTTGGCAAAGAGAAAGAACAGGCTAAGAACTTTCCCTGATGACTTGCTGCCCCTAGCCTTGGAGTTCTTCTAGCACAAGGAAATTGAAGAGGAATTTGGTTTCTCATGTTTTCACTCCTGCCTATGAGACTGGCGAGAACTGCCCACAGATGAATCCAAGCACCTCCATTGACATTGGCAAAGATGGAGGTCTGAGCT
The DNA here is from genome assembly GCF_001890085.2 of Hipposideros armiger. Classification (NCBI taxonomy): domain Eukaryota; kingdom Metazoa; phylum Chordata; class Mammalia; order Chiroptera; family Hipposideridae; genus Hipposideros; species Hipposideros armiger. The sequence continues at coordinate 2,734,864 of NW_017731363.1, forward strand.
CATGCATCACCTTGGAAACTGGATCCCATTGCTGCTGGGAAAGGAACGCTTGGTTGCCCGGAGCATTAAAATGGGGAATGTTGATTGTACCTCTCAATGCTCCTGCCTGGAGTCATTAGAGATACAGAGTGGATGAATCAAGTGACCTCTGATAACTTTGGTTTTCTCTGGGTCCCATGGACATTGGAACTGGAGACTTTAGGGTTCAATGAGTGAGGGAGCATGATGCTAGAATTTTTCTCACAAACCTGGATGTTTTTTCCTTGTGTGGCAAAAGGTTATCTCATCATCCACCCAAGTGATTTGGACTTCTCAGCAACTCCAATGGTATGCTGGAGTCAGCTTGTACTAGCCCTCAAGAGCTGATTGTGACATACTTCCAGAACTTGCTTTCAGTGACATCACATTGTCAGCTTGAAATCTGCCATGGTGGGTGTACTGGCATCACAGAAATTGATAAATGCCGCAAATCAGGGTTCTCCAACACCCATGCTTGTTGGTGAACATCTACCAGCACACACAGGAAGTTAGCCTCACCCCTAATATCTCCTCAGCCTCACTTACGGGGCTGTGTAGCTTACAGGGAAGACCCTTTGCTGTGGTTTTCCTGTGTGTTCCTGTTGTGTATAAGCAGACTGACCCTGGTTCTCTCATCTACAATACTACGCTCAGCCTGAGAGAGGGCAGTGTGAGGTGGGCTGTGTGGCAGGAGATTGCCAAGGTGATGATTTTTTTTTCCTTTGGCTAATAAGCTATATGGCAGATCATTTTACCTCTCTTGTCCTCAGCTTCCTCTTCATTATAATAAAAGTAATTTGGATCATTAGATGATCACTAAGTTTCCTTTTAGCTCTGACATTCTGTGATTCAATGAGTGATTAGCTGCTAGGAAATGTCATGTCTTTTAAAGGCTTGGAACACTTCAAAGCTTTCACATTTTATTTTCCTCCGGAAATTGGGCTCCCAATAATTTCACTTCTATCTAGACTTCTACCTCCAGCATGAATGAATGGGGTCACTCCAGGTGAGAATCATCACTAATTAGTTCCTTTTATCTAGAGATGTCAAAGCACTCAACGCAGCAGTCATTACCGTTCCTGGTCACTCTCCAAAGAAGGCTGCGTGAGTGTACCTGTTTTACAAGGGGTCTATCATGGTGGTGAATTATTGACTTCTGTTTTCTTGATCAGAAAGAGGCTACCTCCTGGTCTTAAAGAAGTTCTAGTTTTGAGATTAGTCTGCTGTATATAACCCCTGATTACTTGGCGTGTTTGGCCTGGCTGACCTGCTGACAGAGCTCTGTGTTCCACCTCTCTAAAGTGGAAATACACCTGAATAGGTTTTTGCTAGTCCAGAAGATTTTGAAATACATGTTTAAATAAGGCTTTCTCTTCACAATCCTTTAAAAGAAGTGTCATGTGAGTTTGTATTGAGGATTGAGGGTAGACTTAATAGAATGCAGAAGGGATGAAATCCACTTGTATGGGGTACCTGGAAGGGGAACAGGTGCTGATAGGGAGTTGAGATTGACTATAGACATGGCAACTTTGTGATTTTGCTTAAAATCTCGTTAAGACATGTAGGCCCATATTTCAGCACCTGCAGAAATACGTGTCCATGGGATGAGTGAGCCCTCTCTGCCCAATGACATGTGCCAACTCATGCCAGCTGTTATTGTGATTGTGGTTATGAGGCCATTTATTCTTGAATTAGGAATGCTGAGTGCTTTGCTGACTGTTTGCAGGGTTGCTTACCCACCCTGCCATCACAGCTTGACTGCATTCAGTGGCTGGAGCCGTGATTCCCACACCTGAAGGTCTGAGCTGTTGAGTCTGCCACCAAAAGCATAAACTATGTGAAGGGCTGGAAAAGCAGTACATTGCTCTGGGGTTCCACTTCAGAGGAAACTAGAGCTCTGGCCTGTACAGACAATGGAGGCTGACTGCAAATCTCTTAGCTTCAGACTGCTGATAGTGGCACAACTCAGAGGTCTTCAAACTTTTCCTGTTGGAATACTTCCAAAATACATATATTTAAAAATTAAGTGTACCCTCGTACATTTTATATTTGATATCTGAATTTTTAATGATAACTTAAATTCATTGAAAAAAATTTATTTTCCAGTATATTCTCACTGCTCAAAGTGTGATTCACGGACCAACAGCATCCACATCCCCTGGGAGCTTGTTAGAAATTCAGAATCTCGAGTCCTTCCCCAGCCCCACTAAATCAGAATCAGCATTTTAATAAGATTTCCAGGTGATTTATGTGCACATTAAAGTCTGAGAAGCACTGGTGTATATCATATACATGCATTAAGTATATCTTCATCAAAACCTTTCAATTTATGAAAAAAAGGTCTGTTATATGCCCTAATTGGGAAGCCATTTCTTATTGTCAAAGCAATCAGCCAAACCAGACTGGCTTTTAGTCAGTAAAAAGAATTGAATTTGTTGATTCAAGTAAATGTGTTAATACGTGTGCTTGGCTAATCTTCTCCCTTCTGAGTTCTGATTCTAGGATGGATGGGGAGCTGCATGGCTAGATAAATATATAAGGCACAAAGCTGTGCTATGAATTTGTCGCCTGAATAAAATATGGCACAGTAGCCTTCTCTATTTCTTATTGAAGGTTTCTTTGCTTTACCCTTGGGATTGATTCTCCCTCTAAACTGATGCTGTCTTCAATTATCCCTCGGTTTGGGTACCAGGAGACTTTTGCTCCTTGGGATAATGCACCTTGGTAAGATTGAGGATAGGTAGGTAAAATATCCTTTTCTTTAGTAAAGGGGGAGGGAGAAGCTGTGAAGGAGGAGTAAGGAAAAGCAGAAGACCACAGATCTGGTAGAGTAGCTTTAGGGAGGCAACATATGGAACCTGAAGATTTGGAAATTGAATCTCTTAAAGCTATCCATATGCCCATATCCGCCAGAACGTCTTTGGGGACCCCAGTGGTAGGTGAACCCCTGTTTAAGAATGTTGAGTTGGAGAATGAGTGAATAGGCTTTTGGAAATTCTTGGATTGAAGCTTTTTAATCTCCCTTCTGCCCTTGAATTTGTGTGTGCATGCATGTACACGTGCATACACACGCATGTGCAAGTATGTCAAACAAAAGAAACTTAGTCCCAGTTCACCACAGCCAAAGCTTCTGCCTGTTCCCTCACCTACTTTTGAATTCCGACTTCAGCTGAATTTATCAAATATTTATTTAACATCTACTGTGCAGCAGGTACTATACCATGCATTGAGGATAGAGCAATGACCAATGTAGATACAGGGAAAAGTCATTATTAGTAACCAATATGCAAACACTTGTGAGAATCATAGAGAGATTTTCATAGGATTCCAAAAGAAGGGATGGCAAGAAACTCCCAGTATTAACCTAGCAGCTGATTAGTGGGAAAGTTCCTCAAGACAGGATATTGAAGACTATTAAAGAAAAGGTACATCTGTGTATGTGTGTGTGTGTGTGTGTGTGTGTGCGCGCACACACACACACACACACACACACGCCTTATAGCTCAATCACAGACCTGCAATGTTATTCAAGTGCTTTAATGTTTAATTCCCTTTGATTTGATCCATGGTAACATCAAGTATTTCTGTGGGCAATTCCAAGGCATCTGAGTAGCCCTGCTGGGAATCAAAATCTAGTAAGACCTTCAGAAAAATGGGAGAAGGGGAACTCGATTGGTTTTGAGGCCAGTCTTATAACTTCATTCTGTTTTCTGTCTGAGACTTTTAACACCTATTAGGCATGTGTCCTGACAATCAGAAGATTGAAGATGAGAAATATAAGCAAATGTTCGATTGGAGAGAAAGCAGAGCCATTAGGACACTGTGGGTCTCTCCACATGGGGCAATCAGGCAAACCCAGGATCCATGCATCAGAAAAGAAATGGCGCAGAGATACTCTACCTCCTTCCTTGAGCTGTGGCCCTTGGTAACTTGTTGACTCTGGTCCTGGGGTCAGCTTATTGCTGAGTTGCTGTTAACACTAGTCATTGTAAGATGGCCCTCTCCTATCTGAGGTAAGAGTGTTTTAGGGTAGCATCACAGACCTCCTCACCATTACTGTTTGGGGGCCCTTAGGGCCCGATCCCCTCCCGTCCATGCCTACCACTACAGCATGGCCTGCAGCACTTGCTGCCTTTCTACCCTTACCCTCTTTGGTTAAGTTGGCAGAAGGCTGGGAAACTCATGAAGAGGCTCAGGGCAGAAGAAGGTAGGAGGTTTGGACATTGTTGAATACCCAGAGACCAGTAGCGGTCCCTGACAGGTCTCTTTCTGTCTTTCTTTGTCTTTAATTTGGTCATTTTAAATTTTTTACTAGATGCGAAACATTTATTGAGTACAGAGCTCACCTTTTAAAACATTTTGAAAATAACAGCTTTATTGAAATACAGTTCACTCATTAGAAGCATACAGTTCAGTGGTTTTCAGTGCATTCACAGAGTTGTGCAGCCATCACCACAATCAATTTTAGAACACTTTCATCACTCCAAAAAGAAACCCGGTACCCATTAAGTGCCACTCCCCAGTTCTCCCTCCCCCTAGCCCCTGGCAACCACTAATCTACTTTCTGTCTATATGGATTTGACTGTTCTGGCCATATCATAGAAATAGAATCACACAATATGTGATCTTTTATGTCTGGCTTCCTTCACTTAGTATAATGTTTTTAAGGTTCATCCATGTTGTAGCCTGTGTCAGTATATTATTGCTTTTTATAGGTGAATAATATTTCATGTATGGATAGTCACATTTTGTTTATCCCTTCATCTGTTGTGTGTCCTACCTTTTGACCATTATGAATATGCTGCTATAACCATCTGTGTACAAGTTTTTGTGTAAACATATATTTTCATTTCTTTTTGGTATATGCCTATGAGTGGAATTGCTGGGTTGTATGATAATTCCGGATGATCTTCGGAGGAACTGGTTATGCATTTTTGACCTGGTATTGTCCTGTGAGGCTTGAAGGTAGGAAAGGGGGTAGAAATTGGTATAGGGTAGACTTTGGTGGATCTCAGCCTGGGAGTGTCATTTTTATGGGCACAACAAGATCATTTTCTTCAGTTCCTTGTGGCCTTATTTTCCAGAGACTAACAACCCTCCTGAGGTTGTGACTCTGGCCAGAACTAGGGATTTTTTATTTTTAACCCCTCTTGAGGGACGTCTGTGAAACACGACCCCTAGAGTGCTTGATGGACTGTCAGCCTGTATCTGCAGGGAACACAAACCAGCTGTTCAGTTCCATTAGCTCCTGTCTCATCTGGAACTGCCTTTCATAGGTTCCCCACCCCCAAACAATGGCCCAAGTTATAGCCTTGCAGTTGCCAGCCCCCTTTAATTGAGTCCTTCGTTTCATAATCTGTTATTTGTGTGGTGTCTGGGCCTTGACCAAAGGGCCATGCTTTTTCTTAAACTCAACAATTTAGTGAGATGTTTGATGGAATCCAATGATTCATCTATTCCATGAAGAATGGGAGGTTGTGTGTATGTGTGTGTGTCTGTGTGTGTGTGTGTCTGTGTGTGTATGTCTGTGTGTGTGTCTGTGTGTGTGTATGTCTGTGTGTGTGTGTATGTCTGTGTATGTCTGTGTGTGTGTGTGTCTGTGCATGTGTGTATGTGTCTCTGTGTGTGTGTGTGTGTGTGTGTGTGTGCTGGGAATGAGGAGAATGTCACACCAAGGAGAAGTTACCTTTAAAACAGACTCAGATTAGGCTGGTGAAACCTCTACTTCCTATAGAGGACCCCTTCCTAGGGGTTTTAATTCCTAAAATGACAAAAGGGTCTTGTGGTACAATTTCACTTAGAAGTGGCCCCCTGTTGTGCATTCTCACGATACTGGCAGTGCCAAGCGAAACCTTCATCACTTATGTTCTGGGGCCCACAGAAGGGTTTTCTCCTGCTTTGTTGAACTGACCTGAATTTGGGTGGGATGCCTTCTCTGACCTATACTCCTGGCAGGTTTCAGTTCCAAGCTCCATTTATGTGCCTTCATCCTGTGTGTAGCAGTGGCTCAGATCATGGCAAAAGCTGGGCTTGCAATTCCTTGCCCTGGAATTCAAAACCACCCATGATTTAGGGTGTGGCAGATAAGAATAAGGGCCATGGAAGTGGACTGCTTGGGGATAATCCCGACTGTGGATGACCCTGGGAAAGTAACTTAACCTCTTGGAGCCCAGTGTCCTCTTCTGTAAAGTGGGAATAAGAATACCCACCTCATGCAGTTGTTGGGCGGAGTAAATAGGTTAACAGATGTAATACACTTAGAAGGTACTTAGTCAGTGTTTAGCTGTGTTTGTTGTTGTTATTATTATGCTATGTTCCATCTACTTATGGCTGTTGGCCCAACTCAGATTCCACCTCTTCTATGAAGCACTTACATGAATGTCTGTCTTGCTCACTGCTGGTTGTATAGTACCAAGTACAGTGCCTGGCATATAATAAATGCTCAATAAATACTTGTTGAATGAATAATGAATGAATAAATGCATTTTCCCATCTGGGAGCAATCCACTGCTCCTCGAGGCTTTAATAGCACTTTGTCTCTACCGCCTTTTATGGAGTTTTCCACATTTAACCTTTATTGGAGTTAATTGTGCTTTAAATGTAACTCACTTATCCAGATGGTCAGCCCTTGGAGAGTAGAGCCTGAGTCAGTTGTTTCAGTATTTCCTGTGAGGCCTTGCATGGAGGGCAATAAATATTTGGCAAATAATTAATCCCCTTTGGAAACGATGGTCTTAAACCATTAAATTGCCAAGTGTTTTTTACTGGAAGCAAACACAGAGACATATGCATAGAGAGGGTATCCCTTCAACAATTTCATGACATGTGGCTTTCTTTCTTTTTTTCCCTAAAGGAAGTGATAAAGGTAAAAGTTAAAGAGGTGGGTGACAGTGGGAGCCAGAGACTCATAATAAATAAAAATGTGAGTTCAGTTCAAAGAACAGGTTGATGTTAAAGTTTTATTGGAGTTTAACAATTTTAGGAAATATATAGGTTTCATTCTGCTTTGAACTCTTTCAAATGTTGTGTGGGGTTTTTTTTAATAAAAGTGCACAAAAATCCTTTGGTTCTGTCTGAAAATAATGGATTATTTGCATTGGGTTCTGGATTTTGAAGTTAATCAGTGTTACTGTGCTCCTTTTGTTTATGGTTGGGAATGCTGTGGTTGTTTAATGGGGAGCTGAAGCCTGTCTCTTCTTGGACATGGCTGGTTACAGAGAATGAGAAGTCACTTGCCCAGTGGTCCAGAATAGCATAGGCTTGGTCCACATGCAGGCAGGCTCCTTCTTGGATGCCCAGAGGACAAGTGACAGGTCAAAGGGAGATAGATGCCAACTGGTACCTGAAAAGATTTCTCTGTTTTATTTAGGATCAGGTAACACTTGGCCAAGCCGAGAAGTAGAGAACTGAGTTACATTGAACCAGTTCCCACATATTCTGTGGAAAGAAGCCATGTGCATCAAAACAGAACTATGGAATGAGTAAAGGTGATTTTACTCACTTTGACCTTTGAATTTATCAATTATGTCTACCCTGAAGTTTTGGTAAGCTGGTGAAAAAAAAATTTTTAAGTACATTATTCATGGTAAAGTAACTGCTGGAACACCTTCACACCTCTGCGACTTATCCCAGAAAATGTTTATTTCTCACTCATGCCACAATCTAATGTGGTTGGCAGAGGGTGGGGGAGGGTGCTGTGCTACACACAGTCATTCAAGGACCCAGGTTCCTTTCATCTTGTGGCTCTACCCTCCTTTAGGGTCTCAGAGTCCTCCTGGATCTCCAAATTTATCCAGCAGTCAAGGGATGAGAGTGAGAGAGAGCAAGTGTGGGAGATTTGGAGGGCAGTTTTTATGGGCCAGGCCTGAAAATGGTGTTTATCACTTCCGTCCACATTCCATTGGCCAGCTTCAGTTCATGGCCACACCTAGCAACAGGGAGGCTGGGAAACGTGGTCTAGCAGTGTGCCCAGAGGACAGGCAAATGATTTGGTGAAAAACTAGTCATTCTCTGCCACAGAAACCAAACTGGAATAGTCCCCTCTCAGTTGCCATAAGGAGAGAAAGGGTATTTTACTGTGGTTTGGAAAATGCTTGATTAAAAAAAATTGCTATCAGTGTGTCCTAGGGAAGGGACCAGCACTGAATAAGCCAAGGTCAATTGTTCATGCAGAGGGTTTTCTATTAAGCATCTATCATAGGTCAGGCATTGTGTTGGGCACAGGGGCTGTGATGGTGAGAAATACCAGAAGCAGTCCATGTTCTCTAGGAGCTGGCATCTTTCAGAGGACAGGCAACTGAAGATGCACATTCCATATAATGTAAGGACTATGTGGGGGAAAGTAGGAGTACTATGGGAGCAGACAGCTGGAGACCTAGGCCAGTCTGGGAGAGCCAGAGCAGTTTCCAGGGGAAAAAATGACATTTACACTGAGACCTGAAGGAGGGGTACTAAGACTTAGCCAGCTGCAGGAAGGCAAGCCAGTGAGTGGTATGGGTACCTGTGTGCCAAGCAGAGGGAATAGCTCAGTAATTCTCAGCCTTGACTGCACTTTGGTGTCTCCTTGGGTAGATTTGGACAATTAACTTAGAATCTTGCAGGGGAACAGTGGGGAGGTACGGACATTGGTTTGGGTTTGTTTTTAAGAGAAGCTTCCCTGGTGATTCTGATGCACAGCCAAGGTCAAAAATCACTAGAATAGCAGCTTCAAAGGGAGGCCAGGAGGAGAGTGCCGGCCACCCGGGTGTGCGTGAGGGACTGAAAGCTTTCCAGAATGAACTCACTTCCATACTGAAGCTTGGGGTCAGTGTAGAGCAGGACAGAGGGGGAAAGGTTTAGTTGAGGAGAAGCCACTTCCCAGGAGCTATTTCTTCTTGGGTGTAAGGAGGGATCACATGTCCCCAGTGCTCTCAGCCTGGCAGTGTTTCACCAACACCAAAACTGCCCCTGCAGGGTCTAATGATCTCACTGCCTTTCGTGGTTTGGGGGAAGGTAGGACAAGAGCAAAGATGGCTTAAATAAAGACCTGCCCCTCTCCCTGATTTCTTACACAGAGGAGGGCCAAAGCCCAGGCCCCGCTCCGGACTGGCTGGAGTCTGCATTTCCCTGGGGCCAGGCAGGTGCAGGTCCAGCCTCAGAACTGTGAGCTTGCCATTCCGCAAGCTGGTCAGTGGGCATGCAAGGGCTCCTTTAGAAGGAACCCATTAGGATTTTCCTGGTCAGCATGGGGTCTTGCACATAATGGAGGGGCCCACAGGCTGTTGTTTCTAGCCCCCTCTTGGGTCTGTCAGTCAGCTCCCTCATAAGGAAAACACAGACACCCCCGAGCCCTAGGCCTGCATGCTAAATAGGTTGGTTTTTGGAGGCCTCCTGCCTTCCCAAACCACACTCTTTTGCTCATGTGTTTGGAAGCCCCTGGGACATCCTTGGTAGCAAACACACACCTGCTCAGCCATGAGGAGTTACCTTAACATGGAAAGCGAACACTGTGTTCCTGTTTGGGAAGCATATTACAAGTTTATCATTAAAACTACCGAATTGGAGGTCTAGAAATCTTGGGGTTCGGTATTGAATCAAAGTCAGGGCTGTGTTTCTCAGAAGGCTGAGAGGTTTTTTTGTTTGTTTTGGGGTTTTTTTTTTGTTTGGTGGCGGGGGCAGGAGGGGATGGTCCCGAATATAGGCAATAGTTTGTTTAAGAATACAACTGAAGGAAAAGTTTAGACCATTTTTACTATTTTTCTCACAGGAAAACTGTGGTTATTGGGTTTTTCTAAGAGATAAAGAAAAAAACCCCACTGCTTTTCCTCTGTATCCAAGTTCTGTCCTTTGATGGTGTCCTATTGGGCACAGCTTTTTCTAGGCATCGTGGATGCTGGGTGTGGGAACAAAGCTTTGTAATGATTTTTATCTGGACACTTACCTCGTGGATGTATATGAGTATTTAGAATCTGGCTTAAAAATAAAATTGTAGTGATTATCTCTATGATTATATACTGTAGCTACTTTTCCAGGGGATTTCAGGTAAACATTTAGGCTAACAAACAAACAAAAATCTAAGTCACTGCCCACCCCATCATTTTCCACTGTAGGTAATCAACTACTATGGCAGTATGGGGCCTGACTTGTGCTTTCTCAGATATTTGAATGTGACACCCAGCTGAATACCTGGGTCTCCATTGCCACAAGGGAAAGGTGAGCTATGGAGAGCAGGGAAACCTGCTGGAATCTAAGATGTCCAGGAGAGTCAGCGTGGGTTCTCTGCCAGAAACAACCCCCTTCTCCAACTCAAGGGCTCTAATGTCTCAGTTCTCCCATTTGACACCTGAAAAAACAAGGCCTGGGAGGTCAAGTGCCTGGTCCAAGGTCACACAACTGTTTTAGTGGCAAAGCCAGGACTAGAAACCTGGTCTCCTGAAGCTCAGGAAAGACTCATTCCCTTAACAGAGATAGCAGGCAGGTTTTTGATTGCATGCTGGTTGGTCTTCATCATTTGATAGTGGCTGTGAAACCACTGTGTTGAGAAGGATTCTGAGGCCCAATATTTACTCACTCAGAAGTGCTGTGATTCATTAGCTTGGTCTGACTTGGGTACGGGTGAGAGGATTTGCTGGTCTTTTTTGTGTGTCTCCAGCTGTTGTACCATGCTGTATTTTGATTTTTAAAGCAGGTTCTAGAGTTTCTGTTGCGCCCATTCATCTTCTAGTGTAAGTCCAAGCTTCTTCAGGATGGCCTGCCAGCAGTGTTTGCCACTTTACAGGGAAGCCCTGGAGGAGGGTCACAGAGCATTTTCAGCTTACTAGGGTACTTTCTCTTGATGCTTCTGAATGGGGCCCATCAGAACTCCTGACCCTACAATGTCCTGCTCATTGTCTCTAACATATATTTCAGGCAGTAGAAAATGAGGTCAAAACAATGCTCTCACCCACCCACCAGATGCAAGTTTCTCCTCCACTTTTCCTTCTGTGTTCCATGGTAAATGGCTCTACTCCAAGCAGACAGGCAGTTCGGGAGTTGACTAGAATGGCAAACACACACACACACACACACACACACACACACACACACTCTCGTGCGCACTCATGCACATGTGCGTGCACAGACACATACAAATAGCATCACCTTCTTCAACTATACCCTGAAATTTGGTGTGAATAACTCCCAGGCATGTCTTTATATTTTAATATACATTTATGCATTCCAAAGTAGCATTTCGTATTATTTTGCCCAATTTTAAATTTGTATACATTCTTTTATACTGTATGTATCTTTCTACAACTTGTCTTTTTTGTTCAATGTTTTATATGGAGATTTATTCATACTGTTACTTCTAGCTCTACTTGATTCATTTTTAATTGCTGTATATAGTTCACTATATGAAAGTACTTCTGTTTATTCATCTATTCTCCTGTTGATAGACACATAAGTTGTTTCTAGTTTTTCCTCTTCCAAACAATGCCACAATGAACACATATTGCTTTTGTGCATATATGTGTGAGTTTTTCAGGACATTGTTAGTCACAGAGTGTGCTGTAACCCATTCGTGGATTGTGAACTCAAACCAACTGGTTGCAACCAACATTGAAAAAAATGAAATAGAATAGAATATATTAGAAAATATCAGAATATGTTGCCCATGGTAAGAGGAGGTACTGTTACATTAAACTTGTTTCAATTACAAGGTGACACAGTTTACTTTGACAACCAGCTACCTTGTAATTAAAACAAGTTTAATGAAATTAAACTTGCTGTGGGGTTCATGGTCAACCTAGGGATGGACTTGTTGGGTGGATGGCTGTGTGTATCTTTGGCTTTGCAAGAGCTTGCCAAATTCCTCTTCCAAGTGTACCAGTTCACACTTCTATAAGTTTTTAAGTTGAAAAGCTCAAGAAAAATGGACCCCAAGAACAGATAGATGGAGGCTAGAGAATGAGTAAGAAAAAAGTAAAGCTTAAAATTTCTACCTTCCTTGCTCCTCTTGCATACCTCTTAACCCTAAGTAAACATTGTGGGTTTTCTTGACCTTGTAAGTTTGCTTTTATCTTAAAAAAGAAAAAAAAGTTTAGAAGGAAATTCTTCACCTTCCTGTCTCTCTCGCCTCAGTTCAGGAAGGGGCGAGCTGGAAGGAGGTAATAAATAAGCAACCCCCTTCCTTTTTGGAATCCATTAATATCAAGTCTGGGAGAGCAGTGTCTAACCTTTGCTCTCTAGCTGCTGTGGGCAGTTTTTCAAAGCTGGACAAAGATTTCTCTGGATCAAAGTCAGTGGTGCCATCTTTGTTGCTTGTTTAGAAATGAAGCAGGGATTTGGGGAGTCCAAGAAGCTGTGCTTCCATAGTTCATCTCTCTGGGGGCCCAGTCAGTTCCTCTATTGGTCCTGAACTGCCCCTCCCCCCACCCAGCCCCACTCCAGGAAGGCCAAGCCCTCTGTGCACTGATTGCTGTCTGACTTGCTCCCTACTTTCCTGGAAGTGTGCATCCATGTATTCTGTCCTACTCTGTACCACACAAGGAAGACCTAGAGATGTAAAGAAGGCAGGCTTTGTAGAAGAGGGAACCCCTAAGCTTCCGCCTGGCCTCTCTTCTGTGCCAGTCCCTGTGCTCAGTGTCTACCATTCATCATCTCAATTCATTTTTGCAACACCTCTTTCTATAGATGAGGAAACTGAGGCTCAGAGTTTAGGTGACTTCCCCAGGTCACTCATCCAATAGGACATAATTCCTAACCTTATGGAGCACTTTCTGTACACCAGGCATTGTTCTAAGTACCTTATACACAATTTTCTCTTTAAATCCTCAGCACATCCCAATGAGGGTAGGGAACCATTATTATCCCAACAGACATGGAGAGGTTAAATAATTGACCTGCAATTGCACAGCCAGTGAGTGCAGAAGCCCAGATCTGAACCCAGAAAGCCTGTCTGGCTTTAGTACTCAAGCACTTAACTCCTTATGATGTCCTCTCTCTGCAATTGGGATTCAGACCTGTAGGCGATAACATCAAGCCACCCCAAAACGAGCATGTTTACTGAAATTACAGCTTGACAACTCACCTAGTCTTTTGACAGCTGACATTTTCCATCTGTTGAATGGGGGTGATCGATGACTTTGGGTATGTGCCTCTCTTTCACTCTCTCTCCTCTCCTCTCCTCCCCTCTCCTCTCCTCTCCTCTCCTC
>NW_017731363.1:2748373-2780579 GCF_001890085.2 Hipposideros armiger
TCCCCTCCCTCCCTCCCTCCCTCCCTTCCTGCTCTTACCAACAGGTAAGGGAGATGGTTTCTGCCCATGGTAACTTAGGGCAAGTATGTACAGCATAGAGAAAGCAGTGTGGTCACAATGACAGTGACCTTGTGTAGTTAAGGATGGAAATGAGTGGATGGCAGAGACCAGAGAAGGAGGAGCTGGATGAGGCTTGGAGAGAGCCTTGTAGATTTCATCAGTAAATCTCAGTTTACTTAACCCAGTGGGTATCAAACTCAAGCCTGCATCAGAATCATCTGGAGAACTTATTAAAACACAGATGGCTGTATTCCACCCCTCCCACCAAGCTTCTGATTGAGCAGGACAGGAGTGAGGCCTGAGAATTAGCATTACTTACAAGCTCCTGCTGCCATTTAGGGACCACACTTGGGAAATCACTGCCTTAACCAATAGGTAAGATTTTTAAATGTGCAAGAAAAAGGAAATGAATGTGATCTGTGTATTAGTCAGAGTAGGTTGGCTGTCATGACAAACAAGCCCTAAAATCTTTGTGGTGTAACACAGTGAAGTTGTATTTCTTGTTTATGTTATAGTCCAGTGTGGGTTGATGGGGGAGTGCTCTGCTCCATGCAGGCATTCAGGGGGCCAGGCTCCTTCTAGCTGTGGCTCTGCCCCCTCCCTGGGGACTTCATGTCCTCCAGTAGAGCATCTAAATCTAGCCAGCAGTTGAGGGAAGAGAGAATGGAGGAATGTGCAAAAGGCTCTTATGTGCCAGACCTAAAGGAGAAACACGTCACTTCTGCCCATTTGCCATTGGCCAGAACTCAGTTACACAGTTGCACTTAATGCAAGGGAGTCTGGAAAATGTGTCCCAGCCACATGCCTAGGTAGAAAAGGGAACAGAGAATGGATATATATCAGTCTTTGCCACAGCCTGCTTGAGGATCCACAAGGAACTTGCTTTGCCTGGAAAGGAGCATTTGTATTGAGAGAGTAAATGAATGTTTCATGCTCTTGCAAGGAAAGTTACTGCAGACAGTTCAGGTCATTATTTAGCATCATTACAGTGTAGCTGCAGAGTGGGAAAAATAATCACCAGATTTAGGTGCAGGTGCTCTTCATTGAAAACCTGGATAGCTGACTTTGTAAAGTTACATAACTTCTCAGTACCTGTTTTTCTTTCTCTATGAAAATTGGGATAAGATATATGAAAATCACTGGCCCAGTGCCAAGTACATAACAACAGAGAGTAGTTATTTCTGTGCTTTCTGCACATAGACGGACAGATGTAGCCAAGCTACTGTGGCATCGGGAGCCCATTCATGTGGGAAGCTGTGGGATTCAGCTTTTAAAGGACATAGGCACAAACCTCATCTCGGTAGTTGGGTGGCTGTTCCAAAGACTGCAGCATTATGCCTCAGACATACCACAAGGAATCAGGCTGACCCAGCAAGGCCAGAGGGAGCGGTGTAGGCCTGAGACCACAGCAAGATTAATTAAATACTTGGTTTCTGTAGTTGTGCTGTCTGGAATCAGCACCATTTCCCAACTGGATGAGTTTGACCTTTGTGCCTCAGTTTCCCCATGTGTATAAAGCAGCTAATCATATTGCCTACCTCACATGGTTTGTGATGATGGGATGCGAAGAAGCTAAGGAGTATACTGAAAACTATTGGATAACGTTTCATGAATTTCCTAGCCCCCATGGCATCCCGCCATTTCTCCCTCTCGGGAGCTGAGGTCAGTATGGAGGTTCTTTGAGCAAATAAACCCCTTAGCCTTTGTTTGGTCTTTGAATAACCGTCCTAGCCCTGACACAGTCCTGTCTCTACTTATAGCTCCAGTGTCTTTCAGTGATTTGGGGGCGCCTGAACTATTGATGGACGTGAACGCAGTCTGAGGGAGGAGGTGGTGAGGAATTCTCGGAGCTCTTTCTCCAGGCTTTGCTTACATATTTGATTAGTAGCCCACAGCTGAGTTGACCAGCAGCAGAGATGGATATCTCCTGGGCTCCTTGATGGCAGTCCTAATGCCCCAGAGGCCCCCCGCTCCTCATCCCAGCACCAGTGCCAATTTCACCTTGTTGTTTGTTCCCCTCAGGTCTGGGCCCTTGAAAAGCCTTTCTCTCCCCTTTGTTCAAACGGTGCAGTTGTGGGTGATTGAAACCACATTTTTATATGTGTCAAAATCAGTTCAGCCCTTAGAAAGAAATCATCGTATCAATTGGATCATATATCCTAAATAGATGCCACTAGCTAATCGTTTGTTAGACTGCTCAGCTACACAGGACAGAGTGAGTGCTCTTAGGCAGTTACATGTGGGTCTCATTAGTGCACACCCTGGTATGGCTTGTGCCTAATATCTTGTCAAATAGGGGAGAGAATAGAAGGCCCTCACAAACCACCCAACTGAGGGAAGCCATAAAGCAGCCTCTAGTGATTAATGGGGTGGGGCTGGGGTAGCTGGCGGCCTTTCTTTGACTTGATGTTCCAGAAACTGGGTATCTTGCACTTCTATTGGCCTCTCTCTAAAGCAGAGGAAGGCAAAACAGAGGACCCACACATCTGCTTTAGTACAGAGGGACACAGATTTGGAATCCCATTGTGTGTAAGTGGACATAAAGGGCTAGAAAAAACATCTATCTTGGCACGTTCCTGCCCCCTTTCGAAATGTGCACTCATTAAGTTCCTTGCAGCCTCAGACAGGCGGTGGTCTACACCCCCACTAGTCTAAGTGCGGATCAGCAGCCAAGAACGCCAGCATCGCATTCTCAGGCCCCACCCCAGATCTCCTGAATCAGAGTCTGACTTTTTCTATGTAGTGTCTGTGCATTAAACTTTAACACACACTGGTCTGAGCCATTGTTCTCAACCTTAGCTGCACACTGACTCATCTAGAGGATTTCTAAAAATGCTGGTGCCTGCCTTTCACCCCTAGAGATTCAAAAGTAATTGGTCTGGAGTGGGACTGGGCATTGGGATTTTTAAAAGCTCCCCAGGAGATTCTAATGTGTAGCCAAGGTCAGGAAGAATTACGCTAACTGGCTGTGCCTCCATCCCTCCCATTTTTAGGGGAGATGACAACACCTGGTTTACAGGTGGCTGCGTGGATTCAAGGAGGCGACACTGGGACCAGCCAGCACACCATGCACCACGAGTGCCCAGAGGCCCCTCTTCCTTTCTCCCTTCACCACATTTCCCTCTGCCCTTTCTGGCTTCCCATTTTCCTACCCCCTGAGAAGAGAAGTTCCTTTTGGTGCCAACTGTGAGAATGTTGGGAACTGGCACTGAGAAAGGCTTGGGAATCCGTCTGTGTTATTTTCATCCAGAACTGTCCCGTTGGCTGTTTTTGTGTTTTTGCAACATTATAGTAAGAGCTTCATGGGTTCCTGTTTTATTTTTTTTAAAGCTTCATTTCATTTATTGATTTTTTCCAACTGCTAGGCAGTGGGAGCCGAAGCGTGAGGAGGAAGGAGTTTGGAAATTCTTCCTTCCTGTACCTGTACTGGAATCCAGACGCACATTGTGTCTATGAAATTTAAGATGCGTGTGTTGTTGGCTGGTCCTGAGGGAGATCGGAGCCCTCAGGGCACAGCAGGCATTTCGTTTGGCCACCAGATTTAGCTTTTATAAGGGGGTAGGTAAGGTGTTTCTAAACAGCTCTCCTTGCCGGCCAGCCCACACAAGTTGGAGAGACTCATTTCTCTCAGCTCCTCCCCACGAAGCATAACTAGAAACCCTGGAAATAATGCAAGAGCCTAAATAATACCAAGTATTCACTTAGCCCAAGGCAAGCTACCACCCTAACTTCTGACATCATACTATTGTGTTGCCGCTTTTTGTGTTTTAGGTAAAAGCGCCATTCAGTTTGTACTCTTTAGTGTCTGGCTTCTTGCGCACAGCATTATTACGTTTGTGAGATTCACCTTGTTGTCGGAGACTGTTGTAGGGATGGAATTTATTCAAGTATTGATCTTGGACTCTTGGCAGAGTTGGGACTTGAGTAAAACTAAATTTCACAGCAGTTTTTAATTTTTTCGTAGTATAGAAGCATAAGACCTACAAAATGAACAAAATGTAAAACGTAAAGATCAACAAAATTAAAATTAAAAATGATCTCTAAATCTATCACCCAAAGAAAATCACTCTTAATATGTTAGTGTATATCCTTCAGTATTTTCTCTGTACATATTTTAATAAAATGGGCTTATAGTTTACATATTCATTTGTAAACTGATTTTTTGCAGTTATTAGAACGAGAATATCTTTTTGTGTCACCAAACATTCTTCTACAACATCTCCTTTAATGATTACATTGTTTTTCTTTGTATAGCAATATTCGGGTTAATATAATTTAAATTTTTTATTTTTTTTACATGAGATTCATGAGCTGCCTTAAATAGCTTTTATTGTCATAAATGCAATTGTCATAATTGCCAACCCTTTTGATGGAAAACAGGCTTTATTTTTGTCCTAAGGGTGTATTTGACTGCCCCAAGCTTAGGGGTGCCAATTGGTGGCTGCTGGTGGTGATAAGCTGGTGGGCATAGTTGTCAAGATGGGAAGGTCTCCATGTGTTTTTGAAATGGAGGCCAGTATTAGGTGTCTAATGTCTTGATCTCTGGTTATTTTCAGAAAGTAAGAAGCTAAGGGGTGATTTTTCATCAGCTCACCTTTAGGTTCGGTTTATGAATTTTCTCTTTCCTGCCTGCCAAAAAGTGAAACTGTGTCCGCTAGGCATTAGGGCCACAAGATTCTAATTTTGAAGGCACACCTTTTTAATTTTATGAAATAATTCAATTGTGTTAACTAGCACCTGTGGGCAGTTGTTGACTTTTTCCCTTTTTACCAAAAGGGATTACATGGTAATCAGATCCCAAATTCTTATGCGATCTTCTCACAGAGGGCCAAAGAGAAAGGTGGACATTGTAGTTTTTATTGGGGATGCTATTAGAGTGTTTATAAACCACAGAACTACTTTGGAGAACTTTAAAGCACTTTGAGCCAATAAGCTCATTAATGATGAGGAAAAGGAAATAAAATTTCATTGTCTTTATACACATGCTATGGCCAAAATCCAAGTAATTTTGGCTCATATCAACATTCGCTGGCTAGCACTTTGAGAACCAATAGACACAGTATTAGCAAGATTTTGAGTCAACAATAACATTTGGACTTTGGCCACACACACACACACACACACACACACACACAGGAGAGGGGGCAGGGGAGGGAGGGAGAGAGAAAGAGAGAGAGAGAGAGTTTTCCAGCCTTCTTTAATCATAAAACAAGGAGAAACTGCTAGATCTGAAACATTTCAGCCCTTCCTTATGTGTGCCCTTAAGAAGCTATGATTATTTCTGCTTAGAAAGCTCTTCCTTTATTTCATACAATAAGTTACTGACCTTCCTGGGATTTCAGAGGTCTTTCAACTCCACCACCGTTCCATCTTTCCCATTCGCAGTCTGGTTGAGCTGATCTTTACAATTGGGATTTGAGTTGCTTCCTTTTGACCCTCTTGTGCAGTAAGTGTGGCATATACTTCATTCCATGGGAACCTCCTGGATGAGATGCTGGGGAGAAATATGTTATAGGATATTTGTAATTATACTAGAAAAATTTTAAGTCAGACATTTTCTTACTATTATCGCAGCATCTCTGAAAATTTTTGTTGCTGTGTAGAACAAAAATCTTTAGAGTTGTTAGATATTCCTTTTAGAGGCAAGGCCAACTTGATACTACCTAATGCCATATAAACCTATCCCTCTCCAGCCATGAGGCTATGGAAAATTCCATAGGTGTTACAGAATTCTAGAGGTGAATGGAATTTCTAAGATGATGTTCTCGGACTACTTGATTTTCTACCTAGTGTTTGTTCTCGTGAGAATAATGCAGCTTTCTGCCTCCTCTCATGAATACCCACTGTGGTTTCAGGCCATGAGTCTTGTCTCCCACCAGTGTTTCATAGCCATTTTGTGCATTCCAGCTCAGACAGTGTCATTTCAGAATGAGTGAACCCCACATGCATTCAGGGGTGAAACATTTGCGTTGCTCAGACATGCTTATGGCAAATATGTTCCTTGTGAATGAGGTTCCTCTCTCTCTTTTATACTTCCTTCAGTTTGACCTTTTGCCTCTGGCTTTTGATGAGCAGGAGTGTTCTGAGAAGGTTAGGAGAACTTTTGTAATCTGTATCCTGAGAAGAGGGGAGTTGAAGGCACACATGTGTGTACATGCATACATGTGTCCAAATATATATACATGTATATGTGTGCACACATGCGTCCTCATTTATGTGCGCATGCATGCACCCTGTGTATGTGTGTGTGTATATGTACACCTGTGAACATGTGTTTGTATGTGCACACTGCATATTCATTGGGCTCTATTGTACCCTCCAGGTGTCTCTGAAGGCATTAAGGATATTGTCTAGGTATAATAATAATAGATAATCTTTAGGAAGTACCATGCTTCAAGCATGGTTCTAGGCATTTAATCCATACAACAGCTAATGAAGTAGGTACTGTTGCTATACCCCTTTTTCAGATGAGGAAACTGAGGCACACAGAAGTGAAGACACTTACCTGAGGTCACTCACTCAGCTGGGAAATGTCAAAGCTAAGCTCCAAACCCAGACTGGCCGTCTTCAGCTCTTGTACGCTAAACTGAAAATGATGTCCCTAGAGGAAGCAAGACCTCCCCAGCTTTCTCCAGATAACGCTGAGTCTTGTTATGATGCAGCTCATCCCCCAATGGCTGTGGGCCTGGTGTCCCACCGAGAAGTACTGGACCCGGGATCGGACACCTGGGAACTTAGGGCAGCAGTGTCCATGCGTGAGAGTCAGAAGACCTGAGTGCGGCATGTTGGTGTGTTTGGGGACCTGTGACCCTCTTTAGAGCCACCTTTCTGGTGCCCCTTTTTGGTATTAAGTTGTATAAATGAGACAGATCTCGTGTCCTTGGTCACTTCCTCTTGCTCCCTTTTCTTCTGTGTCTCTGCTATACTATGCTTAATTAGGTGCTTGATGACTCAGGGAATAAAAGAGAGGCATATCATTTGTATGAAGCCCCAAACCAGGCAGAGCTAATCTCTGGAGATAGAGGTCAGAGGAATAGTGATGTTGGGAGGGGACCCTCTTGGGAGGGGCCCGAGGGAATCTGCTGGGGGATTGGAAACCGTCCATATTTTGACCTGAATGATGTTAGCCTGACTGTGGAGACATGTCAAAATTCTCTGAGCTGTACACTTAAGATTTATGTACTTTACTGTATGTACGTGATAGCTCAATATAAAAGTAAATAAAATGAAGGCATCTATATTGACCTGTGCCAATATTTTAGGAGCCATGCCAGGAGTGCCAGGGAAGAGAAATAGACATATCTGAGTGAGATTTAGAAGAAAAATCAGTCAGGGGTTTAGAGATGTAGACAGCTCTTAATCTGTAAGAATTGGTGGTTATTTCCTGGAAAACATAATTGCTTGTATTCAGCAGACATTAATTTCATTACTCTTAATTTCTCTTTTATTTTCATGATTTATATTCTGGCTTCTGATGCCCCTGACCGCTTGTGTGTTTAGCCTGTCTTTATTTAATCCTGGCTGTGCTGTTTAAAACGGTTGCTGCTGCCACCTCTCCCCAATTCAGAACGACTTGCAAATATTAGAACAGAGAAACAAAGAGAGAAAATGGGGGACACGGTCTGGTTTGTTGCAAATGGCTTTTCCTGCCAAGCTGTGGGGAATGGTATTTGGGCCAGCTTTGCCTTCTAATTGGAACCATAGCTCCTCAGATTGCCTTTAGATTGAGGGCCCGCCACCCTCCACGACCATTTCATGCTGGGACACTGTGTACCGGGATTCTCACTTCCATTGGCCTGTAAGAGAGGACCGCAGAGTTGCTGAATCCATTTGGATGACACTGAAAGGGAAGTAGCAAGCCTCTAATCCTCTATAGGTTTTGTGCTTCTCTGATATCTCGTCCTGCCCCCTCTGGAGCTGTAATAATGACATTAGTTGATATTTATTGACAGTTCACGTGCCTGATGCAGTTCTAAGCATCTCTTATGCATTAATTCATTGAATCCTCACCAACTCTGGTATTACTAGTGCTCTGTTATAGAGAAAGAAGGTAGACGCAGGGATATGAAGTCACTTGTCCAAGGTTACATAGCTGGTGACAGAGACAGCATCAGAACCCAGTCTGGTTCCAGAATCTGAGCTCTTATCTACTTATTTAAATAAAATCGATTTCCAGTGGGGTAATCCCCACAGGTCTCCCCATGCTGGCTAGACTTGTGCTGTCCAATAGAACAGCCACTAGTTACACATGGTTAGCGAACACTTAAAATGTATCTAGATGATCACTTGAGATGTGATGTGCTCCAAGTGTAAAATATGCACTGAGTTTCTAAGACTCCGTACGAGAAAAATAATGTAGACTCTATCATTAATATGTTTTTATGTTGATTATATAGTGAAATGATAATATTAGGGGAAGCTACTGGGTAGATGGGCTGAAGGAATAAATTCAGAGCACAACGGGCCACAGAAGACATGGACTGAAGTTGAGAACTCTTCCTGGGTGCCATCTTATCAGTGTCCCTTAGCCACTGACACCCCCAGATGGACATTCATGTAGGTTAGCTCTGAGGCTTCCCTGCTACTTGCACTCGGGGCTACTAACTCCTCCCCTATTCTAGTAACAAGCAATCTATCCCCTCATTTTGCTGGTGAGGAGTTTATATGCTCAGGTTAGCCCTTGAATGTTGGCTAGAAGGCTGCTGGGTGAAAAGAGCACAGGAGACTGAGGTTCTAACTTTTACTGTTCTAGTGACAGTTGTGTGATCTTGGGAGTACCATATTGCCTCTGTCCATTTCAGGTTCATCTTTTAATTGAGTTCAGGAAGTGCCCTACTTAGAATTCCTAAGAGCATCGAAGGGTGTGAAAAACATGCAGAGAACAAACCTTTGTGAGAGCATAGGGGAATCTCACAAGGCACCTCTGGGCTCCATCACAAGAACCTCTCGGAGTTCATCTTGTTCCACTGGATGTTCATTGAAGAGACGAACCTGAGGGCTGAGGCTTGTTTCATGCCTACAATACCTCTGGAGGTCATCTGCCAAATCATCTTGAAAGGGCTTCATTTTATGCTCAGTTAGAACAGGCTCCCTGTTGATTTCTACCCCTGACCAGATCGAGCTCCAGGCTTGCAGTATTAGAGAAGGGTGGACTTCCTTCTCCTCATGGGTCCAATTTGGCAATCACAGAGGGTCCCAGAAGAGGTGGGATCATGGGTGACAGTGAAGAGCAAAATGAAATACCTTCTTTGATTTCCCTACCATCTATGCTTCTCAGGGGCTGGCTTCCCCAGAAAGTGTTGGCTGGAATCCCAAGGCTTTGGAAGGATCAACTGTACTTTCTCATCCAAAAAAAGACTGGAAAGCTTGGACTTGGAAGAGAAGCTTCACAAGACTCATAGCCAGATCAATAGCTACCACTGGCTACCTCCCAATAGCCCATAGAGGTCCTCCTCTTTTTCCTAACCCTCCTCCTCCTCCTCTTTGTCATCATCATCCCATCACCATCATGATCATCACATGTTCCACAGCTCCTCCCTGTGTGGGGATTGTGCTGGGTGGTTTACATACATAGTCTCATTAGGTCCCATAGCCATACTCAGTTACACTTAGGCAATTGAGGCTTAGAGAGGCCAAATGACTTGTCCCAGGATACAGCTGGTCAAATGGTACAACTAGAAATTGAGCAGATCTGCTTGAACCCAAAGCACATGCCCTCAACCAGCATGCCATATATGGTTTCTTTGGTGTTTGATAAACATGTAAGGAACAGATGAGCAAATGGATAAAAGAATAAATACCATAGGGTGAAAAAAGGACTGGGGGGTCATGGTAGTGGATTTACTGGGGTGTCATTTATTCTTTTGTTGTTTCTTCACTTCCTATCCCGAATAGTATAAACCCTTTTGCTCTGTTCCTGTAAATCTCAACTCCGAGCTTAGCTGCTTTTGCTTGACGTGGCAGTTGAACCCCTCACTAAATGCCACCATATCACTTCTAAATGGCTCTTGAGCCAGAGACTGCAAGGTAACGCTTGGTTGGTGACCAAAGCAGGCAAAACCTAATTCTTCATAGAATTTCCTGGAGATATTGGCAGGCAAGTAGCCCCCTCCTGAGAGGAAGGAATTTAGAATTTGCAGAGGGGACATGAGGTCCATTTTGTTACCTGTCATCTTAGCCTACCAGATACCAGAATGAATACTGTGTCTTTTTGAGGTGGGCTGACCAAGGGGTATCTTGATTTATATAAAATGTGGGGTCCTGGCCCCTGGAAGGTGTTATGCTAAATTATAAAATATAGTCCATTTGTTAACCCAGAGGAGTTTGGGCTATGGCTTTATAAAAATGTGCTCATTGCTAGGCCTCTGAGCCAATTTAGATAAACAGAGATAGCAATCATGGTCGGCAGACCTCGGATCTCAGAGCAGGGGCGAGAGGAAAGCGATCTGAGCTGCTATTTTTTAATCTAGCCATCCTTAATACCAATGTTGGGGGATCAATAAACTGTGAAAACAAGAAGAAAAAGCTCCTGAGAAGAGAACCAGTTGCAGCTGGCAGAAGAAACCCGCCATTGAAACTGGTAATGCCACTTTAATTAGGCTAAAGCGTGAATGAATGCAGCGTTGAGACTTTCTCCTTGGTGCCCTGGGTCACTGGGAGAGAGAATGTGCTCCCTTTGTGTGCTTTGCCAAAGCCCACCAGCTGCCACCTTGCAGGAGAGTTACATCTGAGTCACTGGTTTCCAAAAGGGTGACAAGTAGACTGCGTGTGGCTGAATGAGAGGGGCCCGTCTTTCCTTGATCCTGCCAGCTTGGCCCTGGACTCGAGCCATCCCAGCAATGGCTCTGATTTGTAAACAGGTTGGATGTTTCATGAAGCTGTTATGAGAGCGGACTGGGGGAGAATGGGAAAAATAAGGCTGGAGGAAGAAAGCTGGAAGCCTGGGCTGGGCTTTTTGAGGCTCACTTCTCAGCTTCACACTTTATAAGCCAACAGTATCTTGCCCTCCTGAAGGTGTCAGCTTTCGATGATGATGATAATGAAGATAGTAATAATGATGATAATAATGGTAATAAAAATGAATGAGCATTTAACCACTTTCTACATACTAGACGCCGTTCTAAGTGCATTATGTAAATGAACTCAGTGTTCACTCTAGCCCTTTAATGGGGGTTCAATTATTTTACCCGTTTTAGAGATGAGGAAACAGAAGCACAGAGAGGTTAAATAATTTACCCCACCCCCATGGCCAGCAAACCAGTATGCAGAGCCAGGGATTATGGCATTCCAGCCAGCGATTGATCTTAGGAAAGGCTCCAGTGGGCTTTGGGCTCAAGTATGGCGAGAATCACTTATAGAGGAACTTCAGACTCTCAGCTTTAGGAGGGCAGGAGCCACATATGTCATGCTCACTGTGGGATCTAGCACAGAATATTCCAGACAGACTCCTGTGCTCTTTCAATGCTTGTTGACACATTGCTTTATGATAAGGCGCAGAAATGCACTACCAGGACATGAAACTTTGTTCCATGCAATTTGATAGATGAACGCTTACGTTCATATTTATTCATTTACTCATTCATTCCATAAGCATTGCATTGAGCATGTACTGTGCACCAGGCATTGTGCTAGATGTTAGAAGTACAAAAATGAATAAGATGAAGTCTTTGCCCATGAAAAACTCATGTATGAAGATATATGCTGGGCCGGCCAAGTGGCGCGTTGGTTAAGAGCTGGCTTGGGACGCCAGAGGGCCCCGGTTCGGATCCCACATATGAGGGCCAGTGACGCTGCCCTCCACAGCTAAGATGCTGAACAACAGCTCAACCTGGAGCTGGGCTGCCGTGAGTCGCCGGCGACGGCGTAGGCTGCAATCCCTGTGGCAGTGGGGTGCCATGGGCTACCGTGTGTAGCCAGCAGCCAGTGTGAGCGGCCAGCAGCCGCCGTGAGTGGCCATCCAGAAGCCGGCGACTGATCTGCCTCACCCCGGAAGAGCGCAATGATGGTGCCAACTTGGGCCAGTGAAGCAACATCCTCCACAACTAGACTGAAGAACAAAAGGACCGCAACTTGTCTGTTCCCCTTCCCCCAATTCCCCCAAAAAATCTTTTTTTTTTAAATTATTTGCGTTTAAGATTTTTTTAAGATTTTTTTTAAATTGGGGAATTGGGGGGATGGGAACAGTGCTGGGGAATTGGGGGAAGGGGAACAGACAAGTTGCTGTCATTTTTGTTCTTCAATCTAGTGTCATTTTTGTTCTTCAATCTAGTTGTGGAGGATGTTGCTTCACTGGCCCAAGTTGGCACCGTCTCCCCAAAAAAATCTTTAAAAAAAAAAGATATATGCATACAGATGTAAATGCATATACACGTGTATATATTACTTCAGCCCAACCTCTTCCCTCAATTTCCCTCGCTTGCTCTCTGGTCTCCTCTAAGGCTAAGCCTTATCATGTTTTACATGGTGTTATAGTTTTGTGCATGTTCATGTGTGCACACATGTCTTAGATCCAGTAATGGATTAGTCAATGCTTGAAGCAAGCTCCATCTGTTATTCACCTTTGTAGTCTCTAAAACAGTGCTCCTCCAAGTGTGGTCCATGGACCGGCAGCATTAGCATCACCTGGGAGGTTGTTAGAAATGCTCAATCCAGGTGCCATCCCTGACCTACTGAACTAATAGTCTGGGGGTAGGGTCCAGGAATTTGTGTTTTAGTATTTCTCTGAGTGATCCTCATGCATGCTCAAGTGTGAGAAGCACTGCTGGGGTATGGAACCCAGGTCCTGTCACATGTGGGTGCTCAGTAGATAATTTGTGAATGACTGCATGCATATTGACATTGAGTGGGGGAAGTGGGTTGGTGTTACTAGGTCTTGGCATGACTCCAGGTATCCATTTTGCCAAGTCTAAGGAGCCTGTGGAGAGATGGAGTTGTATTTCTTTCACTCTGAAAAAATTTGGAAGGATTCACTTAAATGGCTTGGAAGATAGACCCCAATAGCATTGAAGTGGGAAATGGTGAGTAACTGAGCATGTGAACTGATGGGAACTGAGTGAATGGGCCAGTTCATGATGATGGCCAGGAGATAAACCAAGGCAGAATGAGAATGCCATGCAGATGGTTTGGGGCAAGATGCTAAAGCCACAAGTTGACAAGAATTGTGTGCTTGGGACTCTTGTCTGTTCCAGGGACTTATTACAAATTTAACACTCCCTATTCCTGTGTATGTGGCAGAGCCTGGATATAAATCTATTTCCAACTGCATTTTCTCTCCCACCCTATTTCCCTTTTCATGTTTTTTTTAACTCTTCCCTCCCTCCCAGCTCCTTCCTTCTTTCTACCCAAGAGGATGTTGTCCAGACTTTGATCAGGGTTAAAGCTACCCTATGGCATGGCATTTGTCAAGGGCAGGGATGTGTTGGCTTCTGTGAGTAATCAGCAGCTGTTTTTGGAGTCATTGTTTTAAGGACTCTCCCTCCCTCAACAGTGTGATAATTCCCTCCTCCCAACATCTCCCCCCAAAATCCTTGCATAAGAGCAGTTGGCTCAACGTAATAAAATACAGCTTGGCACCATGAGCTACATAAACAAGAGGCATTTAATAAACTGTGTAGCGTTTTGGCAGGGGGAGGGAGGGTAGCAGCCAAGGAGACACATATGGCTGGCTTAGCAGCATCCTGGACTCATGGGAAGAGGATCCCCGGGTTTCCATTCCCTGGGATGAGGAGGTGGGGTGAACAAGGGCTTAGAAAGACTAATGTGATTCAGCATCCTTGGGAACGCTGCTGTGCCCAGGTTTCCCCAAGAACAATGTTTATTTATTTTATTTGATAAACATTTATATAGTGCTTATTCTGGCCCAGGCACTATTCTGTAAAACCCTTACACTTTTTAGAACAGCTTTATTGAGATATAATTTATGTATGATAAAATTCACCTGTTTTGAGTGTACCATTCAATGAGATTTTATAGTGAATGTACAGAATTGTGCTACCATAATCACAATCTGATTATACAACATTCCTCTCACCTCTCATGCCCATTTCTAGACACTCACCAGTCCTACCCCTTGGCCCCAGGCAGCTACTAACCAACTTTCTGTCTCTATGAATTTGCCTTTTTTGAAAAGTTGATATAAATGAAATCATATATGTGCTCTTTTGTGACTGGCTTCTTTCACTGAGTGCAATGTTTCTGAAATTTGTTCCTTTTTATTGCCAAATAGTAGTCTGTGCTATATAGTATATGGTGCTTTACATTTATTACCTCAATTCACCCTCACAACCACCCCAAGAGGTAGCTGCTTTTGTTATCACCATTTACAGACAAGGAAACTGAGGTACAGTTAGTAATTTAGAGGGTAACAATTCAAACCCGGGCAGTCTGGCATGGAGTCTGTGCTCTCGGACATATGCATGAAATACATATGTATTTCATTTCTCACTTGGAGAGCTTCTTTTACATAATGGCCACTGAATTTCTAAAAATGAATGGCTTAGTTTTGTGCAATCTGATTTTCTTGAATGCCTAATTTGTGCCTGGAAATTTGCTAGGTGCTGTGAGGAATTGAGACAAATCCTTACCTTCAAAAAATTTAGCATTTTGTTTGGTGGATCAGACATAGATGAACATGATAACGTCGATCCTCTAGGGCCATGTGGGATCAGAAATGATCTAAAGCCTAAATGCATCCTCCAGGTATAGGAAGTCAATAAGAAGAGGTTGATGTCAGTGAGAAGAGCTGAGGAAAACTTTTCAGAGGAGCTGGCCTTGAGCCAGTTCTAGCTCCTTTGCCTAATCAGCTCCAAGTTGCATGAGTAGAAGCTTGTAATTGTTTAGAGCCTGCCCTGTGTCTTAATGTCCCTTCCACCCACAAAGTTTTCTGCTTGTTACGTTCCAACTTTTAGATCCCATCTGTGTGTCTATAATTATACCAAGGAGCTTTTCCTCTTAAGCTGTTTTTAATAGAAATGTCTTGAGGGGGTTTTACTCTCTATAGAAAAACTGGTTAGCCAAGACACAGGGATTGGTGTGTGTGTGTGTGTGTGTGTGTGTGTGTGTGTGTGTGTGTGTGTATCTGTGTGTGTAACACAGGGATTGGTGTGTGTGTGTGTGTGTATCTGTGTGTGTATCTGTGTGTCTCTGTGTTAAAATGCCTTCAAATATCCAATTCTTGAGCTGGCCATGGAAGCCTGGCAGACAAGGATTCAGGAGTAAGAATGGTACATGGAAATGCATTTTAGACTGTAGAGGGACTAGTTTAGGTAGTTTGTGCTGTGTAACAAACAACCCTGAAACCTCATGGCTTAAAACAACAACTATTTACTTGGCTCATAATTCTGTGTGTAATCTGGACAGTTTTTCTGCTCTGGACTGGTTCAGGTAACCTCTGTTGGGCTCATATATGCATCTGTGGCCAACAGGAAGGTTAGCTTGTGGTTGGACCACAAGTCTGACTGTTGACAGGCTGTTAATAAGGCTGTGGCTGTTGTCTAGGGTGCCTTAGTTCTCCATATAGCATCTTATCATCCAGTAGGCTAGCTTGGGTTTACTCACAAGGTAGACACAGGACTCCCAAAACTAGCAACAGAGGGCAAGCCCCAGTTCATAAGTTCTTTTCCAATCCTCTCTGCATTATGTTTGCTAACGATCCATTGACCAAAGGAAGCCACACGACCAGCTTCAATTCAAGGAGTGGGAAAATAGACCCCACCACTTGATGGGAGATCTACAGTGTCATATTGCAGGGTGTGAATGCAGAAAGAGGACCAATCTGTAGCCATTTTAATAGTCATTCACACAGTCAGCATGTAATAGCAGTACAGTTAGCCGACGTCTGTTAAATGCTTACAAGGTGTAGGTACTGTTATATGTATACCTTAAGCCATTTCAGCCACATAACAGCCTGAGAGCTAGGTGTTCTATTTCTCCCATTTTTCAGAGGAATGACTTGAGTTCTTGAGAGGTTAAGTAACTTGCCCAAAGTCACACAACTAGTAAGAGGTGGCCCCAGAATTCTCCTCCAGGCAGTCTGGCTCCAGAGTCTGTGGGCTAACCATTGTGCCATTTTTCCCATTTCTGGCTTAGTGAAATTTGGTTGACGCGCCACCAAACTATCGGAATAAGGCTAATATATACTTATAAGTATTGAAAACCCAGGGTGTGCCTGGCTCTGTTCCAAGCAGTTTATATACATTGTGGCATTTCATTCCCATAGCAATCTGATCTGTCAAGGACTGCTTTTGTCCCCATTTTAACAGATGAGGAAACCAAAGCTTTAAGAAGAAAGTTATATGTCTCAGGTTGCATACCTTATACGCGGGGAAGTTAAGATGCAGATCCAGGCCTGAAGATTCAATGCTCTTATCTAATTCATGCTATCATTTAACTTTATTTAATAAGTGATTTACAGTGGTGGGGCAGGGGGATCTTGGAACTCTCCAGAGCATAGATGATAATATGATACAGAAAAAAGGCACCTAGAGATGCAGCTAGAGTTGTCATCACAAAACCCAGGCATTTTCCGGAGGAGTTTATTAGTTTGTTGTCCATTGTACCTAGCAGAGCCAGCTGTGCACTGTCCCCACTCCAGGGGCACTGTTCCACTGGGCTCTGATGTCAGTGGCACACTGGAGTGTACAGTGTGGTGCCTTGTAGTGCTCGCAAGCTCACTCACCTGCTTTTCTACCTTGTATAGTTTAGTGAAGCAAATAAAACAGGACAACAGCATTTAAGGTCATTACAATGGAAAAACGATGGAAGACTTTGAAAAACTAGTTTGCCAAAAAGCACAAGATCTCAAAGTGCAAAGGCTTGGGGACGTTGGTGTGGGGACAGATAGCTCATAAAAAAGCTCCATAGCACCTGAGGGGTCACTGACTACTTGGTACAGTAGTTGGTTTTTAGAGAAGAAAAAAGGTCAGATTATGTTCATAGGCTTTGTTAATCAAGAGAGAGGATTAAATAATGTAATTTGGAAAGATTGCCATAGATAATGATGGTGATGCTGATGATATTAATATTTCTTAGGTGGAGCACATCATACCCCTCGATACCTTGTAAATGAGATGTTATTGAAACTGACAGTCCAGGATGGCAGTGGCCTCTTGTCCCTGACTTCATATATTTGCCTCTTGGGTTTCTGTAGGGTTGATGTAATTCTAAAGGAAGGAGAGTGAGGGCTCTCAGGGATCAAGGAGGTGCTGGTGACCATTTAAGACTTGTGGGAGAGCAGCTTTTTGACTCAAGAGGTGGCTGGCTCCCTACTGGGAGAATTTGCTCCTGCTTTTAAGGGTGGTTTGGCAGAAGAATCAGTGTGTGACAATGAGACGCACAGTTAGCAATTCTGTCCTGGATTGACCAGTACCCTGAAATGAGTCCCCACCTCCACACCACTTCCCCTATAATGATGGAAGATGACTCCCATTTCTGAAATGCTCTTGAGTTCAGTTAATAGAAGGAGAGTGAAGATGATAGAAGAGGTGATTCCTCTGAATTTCGAGGGTTGGGGCTAGCAACCAGGTGCAAGGAACAAGTTGGAAGATCCCAGTTGAGTGTGCCACTGGAAAATGTCCCACCATTGTGTTCAGCTAAAACCTTCATTCTCCTTTTGTCCCACCATTGCCCCCCCTAACGTTAAGAGAAATTTCAGAAAAATACCAGAGCAAAACATCTCAAGTTCTCACATGTATCAGGATCTGCTTTCAGACCAGAGGCAGCCATGTCATGGCGGCGGCGAATCTGTGGAGACAGAAGAGTTGGGGAACGTGTATAGAGGGGGAGAGCCAGCCTCCTGGAAATACCAGCCTGCTGAACCAAGGCAGTCGTTGTCTCTGATGCTTTAGCTGGCACTATTTGGACACTGGTATTATGTTTGCAAAATGCCTTAAATTCCCGGAAAGAAATATGTAGACAGAAGTTAGGAACTTGCCGCCAGATTGTGAGAGTATTTATTGTGGGTAGCAAGTCATTGATGTGCAGATGCATTCTCATTGAGGCTGGGAGAGCTGTTGAGAGCAACAGATGAGAAAGGAGACCCATGCTTTAAGGTAAGGAGGTTTGAGCCATTACAGATGTGGATTGAAGGTGTCTAGGGTGCAGAGTTTGACCAGGACTCAGGAGCTTTTGGGTGGATTTGGCAACAGTGTGATGATACTGCAGGGTGAATAAATGATGCAATTGGCGACTCAGCTCATAAAAATCTTCATAAATGCCCCAAAGCAAAAAATATGGAAAGCATTAAAGTAGTACTTTGGAGGCCCCCATTGAAATATCTTTTCTGTTTGTCATACATGGTCAGGACAGCAGCAGACAGCATAAAAGGAAAGGGCTCTTTGTGCCCTTGTCAGTGTGGGGCTCACATGGGGGTGAGATTGTTCGTTGTTAATACTTGCAATGGTATTTGTGGAGGGGAAGGAAAAATGAAATTCCCTTCGGCTAATTTCTCACATTGCTGAAGTAGTAGATGAAGGGGCAAGAACAGGGTTTCATGCATCTCAGAAGAATCTGTTCTTCCAGGAAAAATAAAGTACTCCTTACACAATGGAAATTAGGATCTAGGAGGCTGTTTTCTTTTCTTTCTCTGGGAACACGCCTTTTTTTGTGTTTCTTTTCGGTTTTTACCTTTTCACACTTGCATGTGGAGGAATTTCTGGTTGCCCACTTGCCCTGTCTATTTTTAAAGCATTAAATTCTAAAGTGTGTGGTATAATGTCTAGTATATCATGCGTAATGTCCAACATGCCAAAGCTATTTTATATACATTTCTTGGTGGAGTTTAAATCTGGCTAGGTTCTTACCCAGTGGCACCCTCCTGACCCCAGGGGAATCAGCCTTCTGCCTGTCCGTCTGTCTTGTATGGCCCATCCTCAGTATAGGACAAAATTTGAATGCCTAGCATATGGTGATTAGCTGTGACACTGGGTATGTAAGCATGTGCTACAACATGACGTGTCGGCATGCATGTGCCTTCCTGCAAATGCAAACAGCACAGACATGCTTACTGTGGGGGTAGTCAAATCAAGTTTTGCCCTCCTGCCCCGGTGGACACATATTTACCTCACTGACCATGAGAGAGCTGCAGTGGGGCAGGGAAGCAGGCCAGGCTGGGGAGGGGGAGATAGAGGTGCCATATGGAAGTGGTTGGAAAACAGATGAGGGAAGTCTGGAAAAAGCCAATTTGTTGTCCTCGGGTATTTTAAGGAATGTCTCGTTATTAGGGTGTTACAGAGGATTTCACTGCTCAAGACAGGTTAGAATTAGATGATACAAAGCAACTTCCCAGGTAGGATTGGTATATAACTAAACATTGAATAATGATGTTTAATTCATGGCTAATCAATCAGTGGAAAGGTTATGTCTGTGTATTACACAGGGTTTGAGTGGAAGGAGTTGGCCAGAGTTGGGGTAGTCAAGCACCTCTCAGTGGAAAGAAAGGAATCTGAAAATAATCTTATTGTAATCTTGTCAACAATAAAATGGAAAGGAGGAACAGAAAGTTCCTTTGCATCTCTAGGGAAGAAGCTCTTGCCAGAAGATCTGGTATCCAGCATCAGACCCCTAACATCTCATTTTTTATTATCATCTCTGAGGAGGTTTTTGATGCAGTCCAAAAACATAGACCTTCCCTCCCTGACAAAAGCACTCATCCACTTTTTATGCTATTGACTGTACCTTTAGAGGTGATGGAAGCTCATTTGATGTGGTTCATCCCATGATGGGAGAAACCGAACACTCTTTCATATGTTCCTTTCATGGGCTTCTGTTGAAGAAAATCAGATTTGCAAACAGTTATGTGTAAGCCCTAGATGTCCATGCGAACCTGTTAATGTACCATGGTCAGTGGCTCCAGATGGAGCGAAGGCTTCCCTTTTATTGGCTCCCATGGTCAGCATCTGGCCCCAGGGCATGAGAGCTTAGAAGGCTTAGAAAGCTTCAGATCCCTGGTCCTGAGACCTGGGGAGGTGAAGGGAATGGTTCTGGGTCTCCAGCCACACTCCTAACCCACTCCTCTTTCTGCTCTACCATTTGTTTCCTAATTTCTCTTGTTCCCTGTATTACCTTAATGTTCCTAATGAAGAAGATGGTCCCATTGAAGCTGCCTTTTCTTTTTTTCAAATTTCAAAAGACACAGAAATGTACTTTTACTTACTCCGGGGGTGGGGGTAGGGTGGGGAGGGGTGCATCTAGTCTCCTCAAACTCTCGATCTTTCCTTTCAGTGTCTTATCCCTTGATTTCATTTCAAACTAAACAAATTAATAAGGTTTCACTATTCTAGGAGTTAGGCATCTTAGATCCCTACTACTTTAGGACTTTCTCTTGAGAGTGGGGTCATAGAGGGGTGACATCAACTTTCGTAGTAATTAAAATTAGATTTTCAGTTTCCCATTCTTCCAAATGATAATATTGCCAATTATAATTGAACATGTTGGTAGAACCTGAATTTTCTCATTTAAAGTTATTCTCCTAGATGTAGCTCTTTAAAATTAAATTAATTACCATTTCACTAATTACTTAATGGGCTCTTAACCCAATAATTAGCCTAGATTTTAACAGAAAAAGCAGAAGAGAAAAACAAAAAAATGAACAAAAACTACACAAGGATTTTTTTCTTAACCAGAAACATTTCTGAAAGATCAGATGATCAGATCTGTGGAATGTGGGTGAAACTGAGATAAAACATTAAAAAAAATTGATAGGAGCCAAGGTTTCAACTTAATTAATTGACTTTAAAACAGTATAGCCAATTAAAAGCATGTGAAATATACTTAGAGACAGACTCTTCATGGGAAAGAACAAATTTGTAGGTTTCAACACAGTAACATAAATCATCATATTGATTTATATCTCTTACCATACCCTACTCCTACTCCAGACATTTGGGAAAATACTGTTTCTTCTTATATTACATACATATAAAAATGGACTCATGTATCTACTATAAATAGACAAAGGAAACAAAGCCATGCGATTTCTAGTCATGACACGTAATTCTTATATCCTCACCTATCACATCCACTGCTGATTTTTCTGATAGTGGCTATTTGCCAATGTTAAAAAAATATATGAGGAATATGGTCACCATGACATTCAAAATAAAAAGTCCTTCACCATCCATCACAGTTTGTAAAATAACACAAACCTTTCTCTTGCCGCTTGAGGTGTGAGCCTTTGGCAGGTTCAGCCATAACCAGGGTGGCGTGAAATAAAGGAGTGTCCCTGAGTGTGGAGCTTGCTGCTTCATTTACTATCAGTGTCCTGACTGAGGGAATTAGGTGAGAGTGACGTCTTGGCTGTGGCACCAAAACCAATGATCACATGAAGGTTTAGTTACCATTAGAGTTTGGCCTCACCGAGAATTCTTTCCCAATTCATTTTTAAATTGAAGTAGAACATACATGTGGATAAGTGTGCCAAAATTAACAGCACAGCTTGGGCCGGCCGAGTGGCGCGATGGTTAAGAACTCGCTTGGGATGCCAGAGGGCCCCGGTTCGGATCCCACATATGAGGGCCAGTGACACTGCCCTCCACAGCTAGGATGCTGAACAACAGCTCAACCTGGAGCTGGGCTGCCGTGAGTCGCCGGCGACGGCGTAGGCTGCACTCCCTGTGGCAGTGGGTTGCCATGGGCTACCGTATGTAGCCAGCAGCCAGCGTGAGCGGCCAGCAGCCAGCGTGAGCGGCCAGCAGCCGCAGTGAGCGGCCGTCCAGAAGCCGGCGACTGATCTGCCTCGCCAGAGAAGAGCGCAATGATGGTGCCAACTTGGCCCAGTGAAGCAACAACCTCCACAACTAGATTGAAGAACAAAAACGACAGCAACCTGTCTGTTCCCCTTTCCCCAATTCCCCAACACTGTTCCCATCCCCCCAATTCCCCAATAAAAATCTTTAAAAAAAAACACAAAAAACAGCACAGCTTGATGAATTGTTACACATTCAAGACAGAATAAGAAACATTACCAGTATTCCAGAAGCCCTTCTTGTCTCTGTCTACCTGACCCCTGCCTTTAGGATAACCACTATTCTGCTTCTAACACCATAGATTCATTTTGCTTGTTTTCATACTTTATATAAATGGAATCACACAGTATGTGCCTTTTTGTATCTGGCCTCTTTTGCTCAACATATGTGTGTGAGATTCAACTCTGCTGTGGTATGTAGTAGTGGCTCATTCATCCACATCGCTAAATTGCATTCCATTGTATACATAGGCCACAGTGCATTTATTTATCCAGTCTGTTGTCCATGGACATTCAGGTATGTTCTGGTTTAGGGATATTACTAATAGCCCTTCTGTGAACATTCTTGTACATGACTTTTGGAGAACATGTGTTTGTATTTCTGTTGCGCGAGGTCTGACAATTAAGTTTGCAAACTTGTTGCAACGATGTTGCTAACCTTTTTTTTGATATCAGAGGGATTATTCATTAGCATTTGTACCAACTGGACAACAGTTAACCAAGTTTACTATTTGGAAGTGCTGAAAAGGCTACATGAAAAAGTTAGACGACCTGAACGTTTCACCAACAGTTCATGGCTCTTGCATCACGACAATGCACCAGCTCACATGGCACTGTTTGTGAAGGAGTTTTTAGCCAGTCAACAAATAACTGTATTGGAACACCCTCCCTGCTCACCTGATCTGGCCCCCAATGACTTCTTTCTTTACCTGAAGATAAAGGAAATATTGAAAGAAAGACATTTTGATGCCGTTCAGGACATCAAGGGTAATATGATGACAGCGCTGATGGCCATGCCAGAAAAAGAGTTTCAAAATGGCTTTGAAGGGTGGACTAAGCACTGGCATCAATGCATAGGCTCCCAAGGAGAGTACTTCAAAGGTGACCATAGTGATATTCAGCAATGAGGTATGTAGCACTTTTTTCTAGGATTAGTTCGCGAACTTAATTGTCATACCGCATATATAAATCCAAGAGAGGAAATTCTGGATCATTCAAGAGGGACTATTTAGACAGAAATTTTGTTTCGTTCCCCCCCCAATCTTCTATAAGTAAAGGTGGTTATGGAATTTTAGGACTGGAGGGGGCCTCACAGAACACAGATCTGGCTAGTACTTTTCTGATATTGCTCCACTGTGCTCTAGGAGCTCTGGGGTCTTCACTGGGGGGGGGGAGGGGGAATGAAGAACTTGGCTGGGTGTTTGGGGCTCCCTGACTTCAACCAGAGCAATGCCCCTTTTATCTGGCTCACAGACAGTGTTGGAATTTCACACAATATTTTGTTTTAAGAATGGGTTCTGTATAAAAAAATTGTTTGAAAACAGTTAATTTTGGTTCATTGTCCTTACTCAAGAGAGGGAAAAATAGGTCTACATGGAAGACATAGGGAAGGCTGATGTACCTGGGTGGCACTGGCACTTTATGGGTTACTTCGCTCAATCCTTAACATCAGTCCTATGAGGCAGCCATGTTCTTATCCCTATTTTACAGCTGGGGAAACTGAGGCGTAAAGTTGTTAGGTGACATTCCTAAGGACACACATCTAAGAGACAGAGCTGAACCCAGGCAGCCTGACTCCAGGGCTCCCCTTCTTAATTATCCAAACCAGAATATTCTGCTCCCACGCACTGCCCATTTCACAATCTCACAGACTGTCAAGAGCCTGTGATACATTATGGTGGCAGTGGTTGACCCTTTGGGTCCAAGTTTTTGTTTCTCTGGTGAAGTTATTGCCCAGAAGCCACAATGTAATAGAGACTGGCGCAAATAAAAATGATCACCCTGTCCTCTTTTTCCCCCAAGTCCATTTCAGAACTTAATTTAACCCTTCGTATTTGCCCTTCTATCTGTGCAATCTTCTGTGATTGTTGCTGGAAACCTGTGAAATAAGTATCACTAACTCTTATTTTGCCATTCTCTCTGCTCATATATCCCCATCTCCTCACTCCTCTCTAGTCACACTGACCTCCTTAATATGCCTCAGGACCTTTGCACTTGCTGTTCCCTCTGGCTGGAATTCTCTTTTCCACGTATTCTCATGGCTTGCTTTCTCATTTCCTTTAGGGCTCTGCTCAAAGTCACCTAACTAAAAGAGACCTTTTCTGACCTCCCTATATAAAATTATCTCTTTATTATATTCTATTTCCTGACTGGCTTTACGTTTCTTCAAAGTATTGGGTTGTCGGAAAAGTCATCACGCATGTTTACAACAGATGGCACTAGTTTATTTTTGGAAGTACTAGAGTCATTTGCAGCTATGTTATTGCTATGTCATTTGACAGCTGACAGTTCTAGCTTCATTCTAAAAAAAAATTGAGTGGGCCAGCTGAGTGGCGTGTTGGTTAAGAGCTGGCTTGGGACACCAGCTCTGAGCAGCAGGGCCCCGGTTCAGATCCCACATGTGGGCCAGTGATGCTGTGCCCTCTGTAGCTAAGATGGTGAACAACTGCTCGACCTGGAGCTGGGCTGCTGTGAGTCACCGGCGATGGCGTAGGCTGCAGCCCCTGCTGCAGTAGGCTGCCATAAGCTACCGTGAGTGGTGGGCAGCCAGCGTGAGCTGCCAAGAGCCGCTGTGAGTGGCTGTCCAGAGGCCAGCGACCAATCTGCCTCACCCGGGAAGAGTGCAATGATCACAATACCAACATGGGCCAGCGAAGCAACGTCCTCCACAACTAGACTGAAGAACAAAAGGACAGCAACTTGTCTGTTCCCCTTCCCCAATTCCCCAGCTCTGTTCCCCTCCCCCAATTCCCCAATTTAAAAAAATCTTTAAAAAAATTGAGTGATTTGGTTGAGTTTTGGAGATTTTACAACAAGTTGAATATGGAAAACCGAACTGTGCATTTTTGCCATGTTTTACTGTTTTACTTCCATAAAGGGAAGAACACGTGTCAAGCTTGTGAAAAGTTGCATGAAGTATACGGTGACAATGCTATACAAGAAAGTCAGTGCCAACGATGGTTCACGAAATTCCGTGCTGGTAATTTTGATCTTAACGACTCTCCTCAGTCAGGGAGACCTACTGAGGTTGATGACGACAAAGAAAGGCAGTGATCAAGTCAAACCCACGTTACAGGACACGAGAGATTGCAGAAACGTTGAACATCCATCATTCAAGCGTTCACGACCACCTGAAGAAGCTGGGATACGTAAGCAAGCTCGATATTTGGGGTCCGCATGTACTCAAAGAAGTTCATTTGACGGCACATATAAACATGTACAACATGCTCATTAAATGTGAGGAAAACGATCCTTTTTTGAAGCGACTGATAATTGGTGATGAGAAGTGGATTGTTTACAACAATGTGGTGTGCAGACGGTCTTGGTCCCGACGTGATGATTCGCCTCAAAGGACATCGAAAACAGACATTCATCAGAGGAAGGTTATGCTCTCAGTGTGGTGGGATTTTAAAGGTGTCGTGTTTTTCGAGCTCCTACCAAGGAACCAAACAATCAATTAGAATGTGTACTGTCGGCAATTGGACAGATTGAACGAATCTTGAGCTTGTTAATTATAAAGGAGTTGTGTTCCATCACGACAACGCGAGACCACACACAAGTTTGATCACCTGTCAAAGATTATTGGAGCTTGTATGGGATGTGTTGCCACACCGACCATACTCACCTGACCTTGTGCCATCAGACTTCCACTTGTCTCGCTCTCTTCAAAACTCCTTGTGTGGTATAATGTTCAATTCAGATGAGGTTGTAAATTAGCACCTTGTTCAGTTTTTTGCAACTAAAGACAGGTCCTTCTATGAACGAGGAATTATGAAGCTCACTGAAAGATGGCAAAAAGGTTATCGAACAAAACGGGCACTATATCATTGATTGATCTTTGTTCTTTATATAAATAAATGACCTTTGAAAAACATAGACAAAATACGTCATGACTTTTCTGACAACCCAATACTTTTGCTACCTGGCATCTAATATATTGATTTCCTTTGTTTTATATCAGTTGACAGACAGGTAGGCTTTAGATGGGCTGGGGTTTTTTGATCATTGTGTATCTTTGGTGCATCAATAAATATTGAATGAATGAAACTGGCTTTAAAATTTAGAAAATTGATACCCAAAGAGGGTAGCTGGAACCGATATTTAATGGGAAAAACTTTTAGGTTTCCCCCTATATCCTTTCACATTTCCAATATCATTTATTTTTGCATTCTCTCTTTTTTTCTTGATTATTCTTGCCAGAGGTTTATCTTTTCATTAGACTTTCCAAAGAGCCAGCTTTTGGTTTGGTTGAGCCTTTTATTTCATGCCTTTCTTCTCGTTTGGCTCTATATTTATTTACATTGGCTTGTATATGTCTGTTGTATCTCTGTACATTAAAGATTGTTTTAGGGCCGGCCGAGTGGTGTGTTGGTTAAGAGTTGGCTTGGGACACCAGGTCTGAGCAACAGGGCCCCGGTTCAGATCCCACATGTGGGCCAGTGATGCTGCCCTTTAGAGCTAAGATGGTGAACAACAGCTCGACCTGGAGCTGGGCTGCTGTGAGTCGCCGGCGACAGTGTAGGCTGCAGTGGGGCTGGCCGGCAGCTGGCGTGAGCTTTCTTGAGCTGCCGTGAGCCGCCGTGAGTGGCCGTCCAATTGCCGGCGAGTGACTGCCTCACCCAGGAAGAGCGCAATGATATTACCAACATGGGCCAGTGAAGTGACGTCCTCCACAACTAGACTGAAGAACAAAAAGGACAGCAACTTGTCTGTTCCTCTTCCCTGATTCCCCAACGCTGTCCCCTCCCCCAATTCCCCAATAAAAAATCTTAAAAAAAAAAGATTGTTTGAATGCTGAGACCATAGCCAACCACAGCTATGATGAGGCCTGCTGACTAGGTTAGACCTTTGTATCTACATGTCTGGGAGCCTGTGATTTATTTAGACCTCTCCATCTCCTGCCCTCCCAGTTTTACATGAGCCACTGGAGTGGAAGAGAGCAGCACTCAGATTTAAAAAAAACCCAGGTTATCCAATTATCATTTAAACCATGCTATTTTTTTTAGCTGAGCCATCCTGCCACCTGTTGGTAGCTCAGCCGCAGCTCAGCTTGGGCCAGGAATTGAACCGGTGACCCACTCTTGAGCGAGCTCTTAACCAACTGACCGACTTGGTCAGCCCTAAACCAAGCTATTTTTAAGCAACATTTCATTTGATATGGATTGGTTTCTAACCTGTGAATATAATTGCTGTTATAGTATCATTTGTTAGTTCCCTTCTAACAAATGTCTTCTATTATTTGCCACATTACTTCTATTATTTTACTGCTGTAATGAAAACCATGGGGAGATGAAGGTTACACTAGAATGAAACAGTTCAAACCACATTTTGGGGCTTTTCTCTCTCAGTCTAAGTGAAATCTCACTATGTTAGAATAACACGACAGAAAATCTATCTCTATAATTAGGAAATTAGCAGAGTCATAATCAAACCATAAGAAGGTGCATCGCTAAGGGATGCATCCCCCAGTGCACATATAAGCCAGTAAGAAATAAAGCCTATGTGACCAAGGAGAACCCTGTCCATGGACTCTCAGGGATGGAGATGTGTGCTTGGAGGGCAGGGAAGGAATTGATGGCAGCTTAATATCTAGTTTAGACACTTAACCTCTGGGGTGAAATCTTAGTCCACAGAACACTGAATGGTTTCACAGCCAAATGTCATCTGATGAACCCTGCTTTATAAAGTGGTGGAGAATGGGTCGTAAATTTGTTTGGAGATTTTTGCGTCTCATTCTAGCTTTGGTTAGCAATCTGATAGGCTTGATTTTCCCAGGGAGTCTCCCGACGCCATGCCCACTTGTGTTAAGATCAAGGCATTTAGTTAGTATGTGAATTGTGATCAAGGAAAGCACCAAGGATTCTGCATCTTGGGGGGATCGTTTCTAACCTTAAGGGAGATCAGGACAAGAAATAAAGAGAAAATGAAAGGGGAAGAGAGAGATGAAGAGTAAGAGTGGGAGTGACAGCAACAGACACACACATTTGTGCTGTTTAGAATGAAAAAGCAGATCTGTAGTGCCCACTTAAAGATGAAAATTTCACCTAATCCAATTTTTAGGCCCCCACCATTGAGGTCCACTGTGACAAATGAGTTGATTCTTAATGTTCCTCCCATCTAGACCTCCCCCCATCTTTGATTCTAAATATTGGGTTGTCGGGAAAGTCATGACGCCTTTTTGCATTGTAAAACATAGAAAAATATGTCATGACTTTCCTGACGACCCAATATATGAAAAACATTCTCTTCAAGGCAGTACAGTTTTCAACATACCTCAAGAAGTCAAAGGTCAGTGGTTATCCCCAAGTGTCATACAACTGTGAGCACAGGAAACGTTCCCTGCAAATCCTGTGTCCAGAGGCATTGGGTCCAGAGTTTAGACCATCATAGACCCAGGATAGGGCACTTTGTAGAGTTTGGTGGCACTCAATCTGGATTTTTTGGACCCAAGGACACTGATCCAGTGGAGTGATGAAGCCACTATATATGCAAAGAACTTTTCATTGGTGAGTCCCTCAATGTGTGACATCAAAGCCATGTTTTCTTTTAGCAAATGTAATTAAAGTTCCAGACAGCAGCTGTAGCATGAGGAAAAGGTGATATTCAACTTTTTTAAAGGTGTCAAAGGAACACAGACCATGATTTTAGAACAAGTTTGAGTAAGTAATATTCAAATTTTCCAATGATGTGCAGAGAGTGAAGTTTGAATATAAACACACATGATTTATTTACCACAGAATATCAAGACTATCAAGCCAAGCCAGGAAACATGAGTGAGCCAGTGAAATCTTGCCAGACACTAGAATAAAAATGAGAGCTCAACATACTAAGTGGTGGGAAAGAATAAGTGGTGGTAGATGGAATTCTGGATAAAGAGCCCGTATAGAAATAAGTGTAATGTCTACAGAAGGCAGGTCTCAGTGCAACAAACAGCTGTGAGCCCCCAGCAGCCAACACTCCCAGCAGCTAGGGGAAGGAGTACCTTGATCTAAAATGGGGTGTCTGGGGCCGGCTGAGTGGCTCAGTTGGTTAAGAGCTCGCTCAAGAGTGTGAGCTCTGAGCAACAGTGGTTCGAGGCCCGGCCCGAGCTGAGCAGCCACTGAGCTGCCAACAGGTGGCAGGATGGCTCAGCTAAAAATAAATAAATAAATAAATAAATAAATAAACTGGGGTGTCTGAGTGACACACCACAGCATCTACTATGACATCTCAGTCTCGCTCTAACCATCAGCCAGCACTCAGCCAGGCTCAGACAGGCAAAGCCTTTCAAATGGCGTTATCCTAGACCCGAGGAACTAAAAAACCTGCCTGAGCCTGAGAAAGAGGAGCGGTATATGTATCTTCTTGCATTTCTCCCTTTCTACCCTGGAATGAGCCGTAATTTCTAAAACACAGAAAGATTAAGGGATTGGGTGAAGGGGAGAGAAGAATGGAGAGGGAGTGAGTAGAAGGATGAATCAATATGACTCAACCACTCATAAATCCCTGGTGTTATACATATGCAGAGGGACATTTTATTTTCCTCTGACTTCAATGTTGGGCTGTAGCCACAGCCCAGCAGCCATTCAGAAATGTGGGCCAGGAAGGGCAAGAAGGAAGCTGGTCCCACAGCAGATATCCTTCCCAGATCCATTTAGAAAGAAGCCAGGACTCTCAGTGTAGACTCGTACTCCACTGGCTTCCAACCACATGGAGAATGTATGTGCTCAGATAACAAGTCAGGAAAGAGAGCAAGCAGGTCCCAGCCCCCAGTTCCTCCAGAGAGTGACCTGCAGTTGCTGCAGAGGAAATAAGAGTGTGGTAGCCACTTGATCCTTAGAGCTTGACGCTGATTTTTGTGTGTGTCTGTTCATCCATCTGGTCGTTCTGTTTCCCGTTTTCTATTTTGTCCTTTAGGTCAAGTTTACATCTTGGCACTGCTTCCTAAGAACCTCCCCTGCCTATTTGTAAACACTGATTAATCAGAGATGCCCAACAGCCTGTGATCATTGGACACAAGCATTTTCCCAGAAGCCTCTTCTGCTTCTCCTGTCAGTAATCTGTAATTTAACAGCTGAGTGTGTCACATATGTCTGTGCTTGCACAGGAATGCACACACTCTTTAACTCACACCTCTGAAAGCATGTTAGTGCAAAGTGGGTTAAAGCTGCCCCCCAGCTGCCTCACTTCCCTTCCTGCCCCCACCTTTGTCCCTTTCCTATCTCGAGCTGCCTCGTTCTTTGCTTCTCATTTCATGCTGCCTCTGAGAAAGAAATCTCATTATTTCTGATTTAGGGGCTCCTATGCCCTCCCCTGCTACATGTCATGCCCATTGCCAGCTTGTTATAACATCACAAGAGAATTCAGACCCCTGGTTTATCTGCCAGAGGGAATGATCCTAGGGAGGGATAGAGAAGGGGGTGAGTGGGGACCAAGAAAGGGAGTCGAAGGGGGCATTGGCAGGAAAGGGCTGTAGTTTTTAGAGCTGTGATAGCTTCAGGATGCTTGGATTAGTTGGGTTAGACCACATGACAAATATTGTGCATTTTATCAGAAGACAAAGAAGAAACAGCAGCATTTGTTTATTTAATTTTAGAAACGTGCTGGGGATATGTCACTGGGGCTCAGGGACAGCTGTTGAGGAGAGCTGTAATGGGCTCTAATCCTTTTCTCTCTTTTCTTCCTGGAAAGTGGCTAATGGCGACGATGGCCCTATAGTTTATAATTGAACAGCCTTCATACGCCTACCTCTGCCCCATTCATTAGGCTGAAAGCAGGAATTAGACATTTTGTATTGGGCTCAACACATGGGTTTGGCACACAGTCAGGGCTCAGAAAATGTTTGCTCAGTGTGTGATTATCCAGATCTCTCAGCTGTCTTGGATTTGGTTCTACCCAAAACAGTCACTGAGACAGTGGTCCAAGGGTAGGTACTTTATTTGAGGAATTCAGGAACACTAGTAGGTCATGAGGATATGATACTGGAAAGGAGGAAAGCCAAAAACATGGAATTATCCTATCCAAGGGGCAAGGGAGCTGGAGTAGTTATATTCCAACCTCCTAAGAGTTATTGGCTGGGATCTGTTCCTGGAGGCCGTTAGTTCCCTGGCATTTCCAGCCTGCTTTGTGCATGGGCAGAGAGGCCTTCTGCAGTACTAGTTCAGGAAATTTGACCCTCAGGCTCAGAGATGCAAGCCGTTGGAAATCCGGAGCTTACCTGAAGGGTCTGAGAGATATGCATGGAGCACTGATGGTCTGCTGTAGTAGCCAAGTTTCATCCATTCATTCAGTCAAATACCTGTTGAGCTGCTCCTGTATTCCTGGCACTGTCCTAAGTGTTGAGGATACAGCAATAAACAAAACACATACGAATCTCTGCCCTCAGAGAACTTACTGTCTGGTAAGGAGACTAGACTATGAGGAGATCAAAATAAACAAAATATGTAAATTAATAGCTTCTTATGTGGTCATAAAGCCATGAAGAAAAATAGAGGCTAAGGATTTCTGAGGGCACCATATTAAATCTGGTAGTTAGGGAACGTCTCAATGAGAAGTTAACAT
The DNA here is from genome assembly GCF_001890085.2 of Hipposideros armiger. Taxonomy (NCBI): domain Eukaryota; kingdom Metazoa; phylum Chordata; class Mammalia; order Chiroptera; family Hipposideridae; genus Hipposideros; species Hipposideros armiger. The sequence continues at coordinate 2,779,932 of NW_017731363.1, forward strand.
GTGAGTAAAATCCTGGCAGGAATGAATCATATGCTATCTGGGGGAAGAACTTTCCAAGCTGAGGAAATAGTAAGTGCAAAGGTCCTGAGGCAGGACCTTTGTGTACCTGGCATATTCCAGGAATAGCAAGGAGCCCTCGCTATTGTGCGATTGGAGCAGAGCGGGTAAGGCATGAAGCGGAGAGGTGAGCTCAGAGAAGTCATGAGGTGGGGCTACCCTGCAGATCGTGCAGGACCTTATGGTTGATTGGCGGTCCTTTGCCTTTTATTCTGAATGAGATGGAGGGCTTTTAGCAAAGAAGGGACATGTTCTGGATTATGTTGCTGTGGTGAGAACATACCGATGCAGGGCAGGAGTGGATGGAAACAGGGACACCCATTAGGTAGCACATCTTCCAGGACCTTCCATTTTACTCTATAATATATGAATAAAAAATGAGAGTGAGAACAGGGCTCTTGAGGCCTCCATGTGGAATTGGCATGATGCAGTTTCTGCTGCATTCTGTTGGCTGAAACAAGTCATAAGACAAGCCTAGATTCAAGAAAGGAGAAACAGGGCCGGCCGAGTGGCGCGATGGTTAAGAACTCGCTTGGGATGCCAGAGGGCCCCGGTTCGGATCCCACATATGAGGGCCAGTGACACTGCCCT
>NW_017731363.1:2784094-2790239 GCF_001890085.2 Hipposideros armiger
CCAATGACTTCTTTCTTTACCTGAAGATAAAGGAAATATTGAAAGGAAGACATTTTGATGCCATTCAGGACATCAAGGGTAATAAGACGACAGCTCTGATGGCCATTCCAGAAAAAGAGTTCCAAAATTGCTTTGAAGGGTGGACTAGGTGCTGGCATTAGTGCACAGCTTCCCAAGGGGAGTACTTCAAAGGTGACCATAGTGCTGTTCAGCAATGAGGTATGTAGTGCTTTTTCTAGGATGAGTTCGCAAACTCAATTGGCAGACCTCGTATTTTGAGGACTAAACCATGAGATAATGCTTATCCAGGTATAAAATGCTTGAAAGATATGTAATGGAATGAGCTTTGTCTCCTCTGTGTACAGCTTTAATGACGGTGGTGGATTGCTGGTCTCTTTGCCTGATCTCTGCATTTGCTGCCCTCGCAGTTGGCTTTGAACAGAAAAGGCACAATGCTATCAGCTCCCAAGATCTTGCCGTTCAGCTGGGTCTCAAATACCCTTAATCACTTGTTATTCATCACGGACTCCCAGTGAGTTTTTGGTATTCTGAGAACTATTACAAGATGAGCATTTTCATAATATGTTTGGGTGCTGAGCTGTGGTGTACTGGAGACAGCTTGTACCGGTTCTCAAGAGCCAGTTGTACACATGTCTTACCAGCTCTGTATTCAGTGACATCAAGTTGGTAGAATGAAATCAGCCAAGGTGTGAATATTTACGCCACAGAAATCAGCAAACACTACAAGTCAGGGTTTTTTTTTTTTCCTATGGAAAGTTAGTTGTTAAATATTTACCAACATATGCTGGTACTAGTGCATGATTATGTCAAGTAAAATAGATGCTGCTGTGCGAAAGAGCTTATGGAAATAATTACAGGGCATTCTGTGGACTCAAAAGTGCTGTATGGAATTACAGAAAAATTCCAGATTATGTTTATATCTGATCTGGGAACATCAGTGAATCAATCAGAATTTTAGACCGGGAAACTCAAAAGTTGAACATTGTGATGAATGTTCCCTGGCTTGTTTGAAAATCATATGGAAGAAAGGAAGTTGGAGTTTTGTACTGAAGCTAGAAGCAGAAAGCCTGCTATCACCCAGGGGCAAGACTCAGGAGCATTCACTGAGGACCACAGAGTTCATCTGAAATGACACTTCCTGACACATCCCTCTAAGAGAAACCACAAAGGGTTGTCTCCATGCAGCTGATGTGCTCATCATGGTAACTCAGCTGACAAAGCATCCTTTGGCTCCCAGTTGTCAAACCAACCAGCACTTTCATCTTTTCAAGTTCAATATCCAAGGCTATGTATTTGTTGTCAGAGAGTGGGCCTTTCTTGGCGTGAAATCCAGGTCCTTGGCAACTCGAGCAAAGAATTGAACAAGATACTGAGCAAAGTGATGAAAAAGCAGTTTAATAGAAGAAATAGTACACCTTAAAGAAACAGAAGTGGGCCCGAGCAGTAGAGAAGGGCTCAAGGGCCCATTATTAGAAGAGAAATTACATTCCAAGTGTTTGGAGTGGGCCATGTGCAAAGGAGAGGCTCAAAACGCTCAAAATGGGAGGAAGGGCCTCAAAAGGGGAAGAAGTGGTCAAAAAGAAAAGGGGCAGACTTCCCAGACTTGGAATTTTCATCCCTTTTCTCTAGAATGGGCTGTTCCCCTAAGGGCGTGAGACCATTTGATTGGCACCTGTGATTGACAAGAGGTACTGCGCAGGTGCGAGTGACTGGTCTGATCTAGTTGGGTATTTTGTGCCCATTTGTTTTCCCACAGGGGTAGGTAATTACAATACAAAGAGGAGTTTTGGGTGTAGGGGGGATGTCCCCTTAGCGGTCGCACTGTGTCGGACTTGTAGGAATGCAGAGACCCAATGCCTGCCTCTAACTGCCTGCCTAGTTTTCCTCTTGAGAGACGTGATCCCCATAAAATCTCTATGGGAAGCTGAGGGACAGGAGGTCTCTTCTTTTGTATCTGCTTCCTGCTGGGCTGGGGCATAGAGTTGTCCCTGCCTATTGGAGGACTCACAAAACTCTCCCCCTCGCTGATCTCAGATGAGAGGAAGGGGTCTCGAGCTCCACCTGGAAGACCATGTTGGCTTCTTTGGTTGTGACTGGCAATCTTGTTGGGGTGTCCTCTGTATCCCCAAGGCCCCTGAATGAGGAAAAATAGGTTTTAATGAATAAATCTGTTAGCTCTCATGAAGCCTGTGGCCATTCAGCCTGTCAGTCAGGTGGCGTCAATTGTCTGGGCCCAGAATGGGTTTGGAAAGAATCATTAGGCTTATTGGCCTGGGTGATATTGGGAAGTCACAGGCTTTCAAGTAGTTATCTGAAGCAAAGGTAGGAACAATCTAGTGTTTAGGATTCAGAGACTGATTTACAAAACAATCAAGAGGCAGGGGACATAGGAGAATTTTAGGATTCAGGCTAGGAGCATTCTTTAGCCTAGGATTCATAGTCTGGTGAGAAGAGTAATCAAAGCCAAGAGCTAAGAAACTAAGAAACTAGGGAGGAGACTTAACATTTCTATACTTAACATTTCTACACTTAACATTTCTATACTTAACATTTCTTTAGGAAAGAGAACTTAAAAGTATTTCAGTGAGTGAGAGGGGGGCTACTTGGTTGGCCCACAGCAGTCTCAAGGGCATTTGGTTTGCCTCTCATGATATCTTACAGGTGCCATGTCTAGGTTTTCTGAACCACAGATCCTGGCAGAGTATTAGCAATTGATACTTGTTGAGGACATCCAGGAGCTATGTTTCCTGGATTCCAGGAGCCATTCCTTCAGGAGTAAGAACATTAAAATGACTTGGGAAACACCCAATCAGTGGGCACAGAGCTGAGATTCGCATCTGGTGCCATTCTAGACTAGAGAGCTTTGTCTGGGGCCAGGTGACCAATGGCTGGCATTTCTAGGTGCTAAGAGAGAAAAACAGGCAGCAAGCATAGCCTTCCTATTTAATGGATTTCTTGATGTTCTGCCAGCTCGTGGGTACATGGAGCCAGGATGTTCCCTGGGGCAGGGGATAGCTTGCTCCACTGGACCTTACCAAAGCAAAGCTATTACTACCCCAAAGGCTGTGTGAATCATCCTCCTCCTCATCATCATCTAGCTACCATCTATAGCATCAATCCAGGAATTCTTTTTATTTTAAAGATTTTTTATTGGGGAATTGGGGGATGGGAACAGCGCTGGGGAATTGGGGGAAGGGGAACAGACAAGTTGCTGTCCTTTTGTTNAAAAAAAAAAAAAAAAAAAAGAAAGGAGAAACAGACTCAACTCTTGATGGGAGGAGCTACAAGTCACTTTGCAAAGGGGTGTGGATACAGGAAGAGAAATTATTGTGATCGTTTTTTGTGTTTTTTGCAAACAATTTACCTTGGCAAACAACCTCAGATTGAACTTCCAGCGTCACTTTTCTTTAAAGATCCTTGGGCCACCCCACCTCCTATTATGGTATAAAATGGAAGGCCCAGGAAGACATGCCATGTCTATCTTAGACCATGGCCACAATCTATGCCAGTGGGTATGCATATGCCAACTAGAAATGGGGGAACAAATTGGAAAAGCACTGCCCCTTGACTGCTTTGCTCCCTTTAATCCTGTTACCATGCCCTTTTGTCAGCTTCTTTTTTCCCTTCTCATTACTGCCTCTTCTAGCTCTCCATGTCCTTCTTTCTTGAGAACAAATACCCATCCCTGATGTCATCAAGGGTACTTTGCCAGATCTTCAGTAACCTTGCTCTTGATCCATTAGCACCGAATATCACAGTTCAGTCCCAGCAAGCTTTGGGAGCTTCTCAACCAAATGAGGGTCCTCAGCCCTAACATGCTCAAGATGAATTCTGTGCCAGTTGTAAATATCATTCACTTCTACCTGCTTAACAATGGATGGCCTTGATTTTGGAACTGAAGCTGTTTTAGGTACTGTGGGTTGGGTGGACAGTGGTATTCTAAATGTGATGTCAACAAAAGGTCTAGTACTGTGTTCTTGTATTAGAGTAATTAATGGGCATATTGTCTTGAAGCCAAGGTCTCTGCCAGTTTCTTTGATTCTCCTCTCAACACATAGTACCTGGTGAACTCTCAATGAATGTGACCATAGATTTGAGGTTATTTTCTACAATAGTCTGATACCTCAGACCTTCCCCTCTTTTTCCCAGGCTAGGAGGAAAGGTCCTTGAAGCATGTCTATAGATTAACCAGAGTTTTGTAATCTAGACCAGCCCTGTCCAATAGTACTTTATGTGATAATGGATTTGTTTCATATCTGTACTGTCAAATATGGTAGCCACTAGCCACTTATGGCTATTGAGCACTTAACATATGGTTAGCACGGTGAGGAACTAGATTTTTAATTCACCTTGATATTATTTAAATTTTTCATTAATTTAAATTTAAACTTAAATACCATATAATTCTGCATAGCTCTATGTAGTACTCCTCAATTTTTTCCCCTGAAGTGCTCCTGATAGTCGAGAAAAGAGAACGAATGCCTGGGTGGCTTTGGGGGTTCAAGTACAAAATTAAAGTCTTAGCTTAAAAATGTATGATAATTTTATAATTATAATATGTGTGATTTTCTTCTTTATAATATGTATACTCTTCCGTGGAGCAAAATGGAAGGTCTAGGAAGACATACTCATGACCTTCTTAGCTCATGGCTGCCATAGACTCCTGTGGATTCATGAATGCCAGTTAGAGATAGATGAATGCACTGCGAGTAAGTTGGCTTAAAGGTTAAACTTCACATTCTCCCTATTTTTAGTGCAGCCTGAGAATGAAAACATCTCATCTAACACCCATTCACTGTGAGGAATGAACTTCCGGCTGGTGTGGGTTATAACCCTCTCACTGCAATGTAAACCTACTATTTGATTTAAAAGAAAATTCTCCCCCAGGAAGCTCTTCAAGTGCATTTAATGAATAAGGTGGTGTCCGTAACTTTCTGTGACATTTACTTTAATAAGATGGGGAAGTGATTTAGTGATCAGTGGGTACTGACATTTGAGGAGGAAAAGACAAACTTTTCTGCTTCTGACATGCCTTTTTTTCTTCCCTCTTAACTCTGGCCTTGCATCCATGGAAACTTTGTTTCCTGAGAGAGAAATTGCATTCTCTAGGATTTGGAAGTAATCTATTTTTTTTCTTGCAACATGTAGCCACACATTAATTTCTCCTCCATGTCTGATAGTGTAATTATTTGTAGTAAATGAAGTATGTTCACCACAGTGTTTGAACTTTCTGTCTTATTCAGAGGGCTGTGCACATGTGTGCATGCGTGTGTGCACCTGCTTTTCCTCAACATGGATTTTGATCCATTTTGTTAAGAAAAAAACAATACGGAAGAAAAAGGATTTTAAATTGCAGATATATTTTAGTCGATGATATTGCAATAATTATGTATAGTGCCAGGTGGGTACTAGATTTATCAGAGTTATCACTTCATAAATTATACAAAGGTCTAGCCACTATGCTGTACACCAGAAACTAATATAAAATAATATTGAATGTCAACAGTAATTGAAAAGTAAAATACAATCTATATAAACATGGAAAAATTTAAAGAAACTAATTGATCCATAAAATAAAAGGCAGATATAGTTATCTGTGTAATATTTATCTGTGTGTATAATATATAGTCATAATATAATATAAAATATAATATATAGTATATTTATATTACACAGATAACTATATATAACTACAATTATAATCATGACTGTATCTATTAACACACACACACACACACACACACACACGGTCTGACAATTAAGTTTGCGAACTTGTTGCAATAATGTTGCTAACCTTGTTTGATATCAGAGGAATTATTCATTGTGCATTTGTACCAACTGGACAACAGTTAACCAAGTTTACTATTTGGAAGTGCTGAAAAGGCTGCATGAAAAAGACGACCTGAACGTCTCACCAACAATTCATGGCTCTTGCATCACAACAATGTACCAGCTCACACGGCACTGTCTGTGAGGGAGTTTTTAGCCAGTAAACAAATAACCGTATTGGAACACCCTCCCTGCTCACATGATCTGGCCCCCAATGACTTCTTTCTTTACCTGAAGATAAAGGAAATATTGAAAGGAAGACATTTTGATGCCATTCAGGACATCAAGGGTAATA
>NW_017731363.1:2794924-2796500 GCF_001890085.2 Hipposideros armiger
CTGCAGTCCCACCAGCAGTGCACCAGGGTTCCCTTTTCCCCACAGCCTCGCCAGCATTTGTTGTTTGTTGATTTATTGATGATAGCCATTCTGACTGGGGTGAGGTGGTATCTCATTGTGGTTTTAATTTACATTTCCCTAATGCTAAGTGACGATCAAATATTTTTTAAATTGTGATATTGTAATAGATATATGCTTCTTTATTAATACATTAAATAATAAGTATTAGTGGTGAATCCAACAACCATCATAATTTGAAATGGTGATGTAAATAATATTTCAGGATGTCACCTATAGTGTGCTATGAAAATATCTATAATTTCTATTGGCAACAAATTCACAAGTACTGCTAATACCTCTGCGGTTTGTTGCCTTCATTAATAATTTAAGGAAACATTAAATTTCAGTTGCAAGTTGATGAAAAACAATGTTCATGGCTCCCTTGGCTGAGTTAAGAAGCTCTGTCTGTGTGAGGCATTGTGCCAAACCCCAAACAGGCATTATTCGGAGCCTTTACCACAAGCCAGCCGTGGTGTTGTTATTCCTATTTTACAGATGAGGAAACTGAGATTCAGAGTTGGGCTAACCACCCCTACCACAGGTCACACAACAGGCCTTTGTGACATCAGAGCTTAGGTTCTCTCCCACACACACTGCATGCCCTGAGCTGCAGTTTCCCTTAAGGGCTGCTGGCATGGCGGATGCCCAAGGGCTTTTAAAAGACCTTGGCAGGCACAGTTTTTTCTGGATTGTCCATAGTTCTCCAAGGAGAAAAGAGGCTCCTATCTCTTCTGAAAGCCTGTCCTGTGGGAATATCAAGGTGTTTTTTTTTACTCTTGGGTCTCTAGGGCCACATTTTGGGAATTCCCCAGGGCCCCTAGCAAATAGTAGAAGCTCCTAATCCACTGGTGTGCCAAAGCTAACGTATAAACCTCGCAAGAGTCGATTTTATGAATCTCTTCTCATGTTGGTAGCTTGAAATTGGCCATGGTGGGACTATTTACATAATGGAATCCCTAGATCCTACTAGTCAGAGCATTTTCATTTAAAAAACCAGTTGTGAAACATTTGCCTTTGAACCTACTCCTTTGTCCCTCATGTGCTCCCAGTCCTTATCCCTTTAAAGTAAAGGATTTGAACAACCACCTCACAATTAGAGGAACCAGTTTCCTTGGTGACGCAAGGTCTTGGCTTACTTACTGTCCCCCACCATTCTCCTTCCTGGGCACGGAAGCTATTTTAAAATGTAGGTTCTATTATTATTCAGATATGAATAGTCCAACAGATCAGAGGATGGTTGCCATTGAAAAGACAGTTTGTCACTCACAGATCCCAAGAGGAGAGGCCGAGGTATGTTGTGGCGGCACGGCACAGGTGGGGGTGGGGAGTGGGGACACATGGGGAAGCACCAGGGTTGATCAAAAGGCAGAGGAAGAGGAGGAAACTGCGGGCAGGAGCCTTTATTGTGGTTTTCAAAGGAAGGAATGGGCAAGACAGATTAAGGATTGGCTTGTTTGAATAATTTTAGTGGGTTCTGGAGTATAAGAGCTGTCTGTAGTCATCTTTTTTTTTTAAA
>NW_017731363.1:2796850-2849321 GCF_001890085.2 Hipposideros armiger
GAGGGCAGTGTTACTGGCCCTCATATGTGGGATCCGAACCGGGGCCCTCTGGTGTCCCAAGCCAGCTCTTAACCAACGTGCCACTCGGCTGGCCCGTAGTCATCTTGTACCTGACCTGGGGTGATTAAGGCAGGTGAACAGTGTCCTGCAGTGCAAGAGCTCCATAAAGAAGGTGGTTGGGAGTCTGAGCTATGCATCTGCAAGCTTACATAGAAAGACGTGCACCCAGGTGAGTTGTTGGCTATCTCTAGGAATTAGCTAGCTCTGGGGAGACATCATCCCTCCAGGCTCCTCAAGTCCCCAAGATGTCAAAGCATCAAAAGTACAGAATAAAAAGACATGATTGATACAGAAGCCAACACCGTCCTGAGAGTAGAAGACAGAGGATTAGATTGGAGTGGCTCCCAAATAAGTAGCATGTGATGGCCCCCCACCACCTATAGCTTCAATGGCAGGAATGTCATTGCACATATTGGCAGCTACAGCTGTCCTCATAAGAAGCATGATAGAAGGTAAAAGCTGAGATTTATGGCTAATTTTAAAGCTTGAGGTAACTATGCTATGATAGGTCTACAGAAGACTTCATGTTACCTGCACAGCACCAGTCTCAGCCCTCTATGCATTAATTCAAACTTCAGGGGACACACATTTCACATTTCTAGAAACCAAGTGAGCGTTTAGAAGAAATACACACTTGCCAGTTATTTTTATGCTACCATGTTCTGTGTTGCACTTCAGCGAAGAAGTGTGCCTTCTGGAGAATTATAAACATTCTCCACACAAGGTCCATCTACTATTTCATGGCTCACAGTGAAGTCCAAATGGGATAATCTGCAGATGAAACCCTTTCTTTATCTCCAGGCCCAAGGCTGAGGGCAGTGAGGGCAGCATGGGTGAAATGGCTTCTGAGGTGCCCTCTGACTCTAAAATGTTCTGACCTGGCATTCTGCCAGTTAGCCCAGGTTGGATAATAGACTCTTAGATGGCCTCCATCAGAGGGATGATACAACAGTGGCCCAGCCCTTCATCCCTGCTCCTGCCAGGTTCTAAACAGCATCAACTATTGGAGGAGTTTCCAGATGGACTGCTTTTCAATTCCCCCAAACCCCAGAAAAGCAGCCAGCTGTTAAAGACCAGGACTGCTTTAGCCCGAGGGAGAGAGACATACAACTTACTGCCTTTCCAATCCTAGGTGTGAGCTGGGTTTTATCCAGGAAAAAGATGGCAGTGCTTTGGATCGTGAACACCAGTGGCAATTTGGAGGCTATAGCACTTTCTTCAGGGCTGAGAGGATCTTGGACACTTACAGCCTTCCTGCTGAGCAGACACATGGCTGGCTAAAGACTTCAGTGGATTCCAGTGGCGATCAGGGCATGCAAGCCTGCCTCCCTTTGCCAGGGCTGATGCATCACAGGGCACAACTTGGCTTTCTAAGAATCAGCATATCAGGCAGTGGAAGATGATTCAGCTGCAGGAATTAAATGGAGATGGCTCAGAAGCATATGTATCCCAGCACCTAGTGTGGTATCTGCATGTAGTAGGTGCTCAGTAAATGATAGTTGGATGAATGAACAAATGCTTGTGTTCTGTGTCTGACAGTGGAAAGACAATAATTCTTCCTGTTATTTCTTTTTTATAATAAGAGTTATTTTGTTAAAAACAGGAATGCATTAAAACTGCCAAAATGTCCAAACTGGAGCTGGATTGTAAAAATAATGATAATACCTATCAGTCAGCTTTGCTGTGTAACCCATAACCCCCAACTCAGTAGCACACAACAATAAGATTCTATTCTCAGGCTTTTAGTTTGAACATCCTCTGTGGTGACTCCTTCCAGCTGCAGGACTGCGAGTTGGCTAATCTAGTGTGGGCTTGGCTCTGATCTTCAGGTTTGGTTCCAGTCAGCTCCACATGGCTTTCATCCTTCTGGGACCAGTGGGCTAACCAGGGTGTGGTCTTGTCATGGCAATGGTAGAAGTGTAAGAGGGCAAACACATTTAAAGCATTTGCTTACATCAGATTTTCCAACTTGTCCTTGGCCAAGCAAGTCATATGGCCGAGCCCCAAAGCCATGGATAGTAAAGAATACTCTGCCCTCAGTGGAACCATGAAGGAAATGAATAATCACTGAACAATAAATAATCGAGGCTCTCATAAGAACTACCATTTATTGGATGTTACTCTGCCAGACACTACTCTAAGCATTTTATGTGAATAAACTCATTTAACCATCATGACAACCCTATGGGGTAGGTCCTGCTATGTTTAAGCTTCATTTTATAGATAAGAAAGTTGAAACAGAATTACTGATGAACTTGCTGGATGACGTACATCTAGGAGGCAGCAGAGCCAGCCAGGATTCACACCTGCAGTCTGATCTCAACCCCTACTCTCTTAGCCACTCTGGTCTCCCTCTCCAGATAACAAGAAGTATACTTAACGTCTTTGCAGACCTTAAAGTCTGCAACATGCACAGATATTGGCTCATTTAACTTTTGTGGGAGCCCAAGTAGGGGAGGTCTTGCTCTCTCCATTTCCTATGGATGAGGACACTGAGGCTGAGGGAGGTGAGGGACTTAACTAAGTCACACAGCTGGAGAGTGGCTGAGCCAACATGGACTCCTGGACCTTGCTTCTGGCAGGAATTCCTCCCCCTGTGAATGAGGAACCACTCAGCAGTTACCAAGCATTTTCTTCTTTATGATTTTGCCTTCGGTCTTTGGGAGGCTTCTAATTTAGGGCTCTCACCCTCCAGGGCAGCCTTTTACTTTACTTAACTTGCTTATTTATTTTCTGGCCAGGGGATCTGTGCCCTGGTTCCTTGGCATGGGATCGATGCCATGGTGAGATAGCTGCGTGTTAGTTCTCACGGTCTCTAAGTCCCTCGTTTCTCATGACCTGGCATGTCCCCAAGTGTCCCCTTCCCTCCCCCGTGGACCCCGCCCTGGCTTTCTTTCTCCATGGAGCACTGTGGCAGCTGTGGCTGTCCCGCGGTGTCTGGTTACAGCTCAGAAGGGCGAGGCCAGCTCAATGGCTGTAATTTTAGTCCTTGATGAAAGGCGACGGGAAATGAAGGGGGCTCTTTAGGCTGTGTTAACAGGTGTACCCGAGCCACATGCCTTGTCTCCTGAAACCTGGGAGAAAGCACAGCCTCAAGGATGTTTGGATTGTGTGGAGACACACTACAGCCTCAGCTGGGAATCAAAATGTTAATGAAGTGTCTGGGTGTGAGTAATATTTTCACCCCAAAGCTATGAGAGGGTCCAAAGCCACCCGTTTGTGGGAGCTTGAGGAAACTGGACATTCTCAATCCCCAAATAAAGTGCAGATCAGCAGCTCTGAACATAACCTGCTGCTTGCTGCTCATCAGCTGGGGGAGTTATGCCAAGGTATGCTCCCATCCTTGCAACAGGTTTGAAAACGTCTCCATGCCAGCAAAACTCCTGTTAATATATTTCTCCTCACCGGTATTCTGCTGACATCTTACCTGTTCCTGCCACTCCTCCCACCCCCTAACTTCTCTCCTGACAGAATCTGACTGCTATAGCCCTGTCATTTAGGAGTTTTGGCTGCAGGCAGAGATTCCCATAGATAAGGTATAAATGATCCAGAAGGGACAAGCAGGGAAGAATGTTACTTTTATTTGGCCCACTGCCCAATGTTTTTAACTAGAGTCAAGCCTTATCTCCAAGATACTGGAAACTTCCAAATGCCTCCAGCCCCCTTCCCCTCATTCTGAGTCAGGATGACATTTGGGCTTGAGGGCTGAAGGGCCCACATTTTTGGGGGATGGAAGAGATGGGAGATTTATTGCCGCTACCGGTGTGCAGGAGGCGTGGCAGCACTGCCTGGGCAGGTGGTGGAGATAGGCGGTGGCTCCATGGCCTGGAAACCTGACCTAGAGCTGGAATTCCTAACCTTTTCCATGCCATGGACCCCTCGGGCGGGTGGGTGAAACCTGGACCTATCAAAAACTAACATTTGAAAATGTAAAAATAGATGGCATTACAAAGGATCAACAGTTATTCAATATAGTTACTAAAGAAATATAGTTATTAAAATACTAAAATATGAATTTGTGCTATAGTAAAATATGAACTTCTTATTAACCCATGAATTATCAAGATCTAGTTGAAGGGTTAAAGGAGCGATGTTTTGAGACACTTGTAAGGACAGTTACTAAGATATGAAAATGTCTATGGTTTCCATTGGTGACAGAGTAACAGGTCCTGCTCTTACTGTAGGTTTGTTGCCTACATTCATAACTGAAATAAATGCTACATTTCAGTTATAGATGAGTGAAGTAAAATGGAAAATTCTCCTCCAAGTCCTCAGACCCCCTAAATTCTAAGTTAAGGACCCCTGATGTAGAATCGGACTGCATGACAGTTTGTAAGTTTTTTGAGGATAGGTATTATGTTTAAACGACTTACAGACTTTAATTCTGGTGTTTTTAATTCTGCAAAATGTCAAACATATAATAAATAGAACAATAAGATGAACCTCCCCCAGGTATCCATCTCCTAGCTTCAACTATTATCGATTCACAGTCAATTTCTCTCACCTATACCCTCACCCACTTCCCCTTCCCATCTTATTTTGAAGCAAATCCCAGACATTATATTTTTTCATCCCATATTTTGATTTATATATAGCAGATGGGCCACTAAATCTTTATGGATTGCTGGAGGCACTTTGTTCCACTCATGGATCAGTGTCAGAGAACCCCAGCCCCAGTCACTGTCTATCCTGCGCTTTCCAGCACATATATGATGTGCTGTTATTTATTTGTTCACTTCTACATATATTTTCTGTCTTTTTCAACCACAGTGTAAAGCCCATGAGACAAAAAGGCTTTGTCTACCTATCCATGGCTGCATCCCCAGCTCCCAGCACAGTGCCTGGCATGTAGTAAGTGCTTAGTGAGTGCAATATGCTTCGAGTGAATGGCTGAACGAAGAAAGGTAGGCTATGGGGGATGTAGGATGTTGCTACTCAAAGTGGGGTCCCTGAACCACAGCTTTTATGTCTTCTGGAAGCTTGCTGGAAATCAAGAACCTCGGGCCCCAGCCCACACCTCCTGCATCAGAATCTGCATTTTAACAAGATTCCCAGGTGATTCTGTAGGCGCATCACAGTTTAAGGAGCATCGATTTACCCCCCTTAAACTGGAAGAGTGAGAATGCCAATCAGGAAGAGCTTCCTGCTATGATTTCAAAAACCTCCCCAACCAGGAAGGCAAAGCGGGGCATGGAAGTGTACTCACCTATGCATCAGGCATCCTAGGTGTAAACTGTGGTTTGCCCACTTATTGGTTCTGTAGGCCTCTGTTTTCTCATCTGAAAAATTGGGATCAATAAGGCCTATCTCCCAGCATCAAGGAAAGATTAAGTGAGGCAATGTCTCTGGTGTGGCATGCAGAGCAGGTTCTGCATGACTCCTGAGTTCACTCCACACGGTTGTCTTTCCAAAATATGAGGCAAGGACATTTCTTCATCTTTCGAAAACTCTGCTAATTTTGACTTCTGCTAATTTTAACTTGTTTTGGAATCCTTTTCCCCTCTTGTTTGGTCATAATCATGGAGAGCACTTGGAAAACTTGTGAAGTGGGAGGCTTGGCTTTGGTGCTCCCAGCCCCCCATTTTTGCATCTTTCCCCTTTTCTGTGAGATCCTTCTCCTGTCTCCTAAGATCCTGCTCCCAGGCAAAAATTCAATATCAGCGATCACAAAGCATTTCGTTCCTTAACCATTTTTGGTCCTTGAGTGTAGAATAAAAGTTGGGTTTTTTTCCCCTGATATGAGAAGACTAGTGAGGAAAATCTTTTTAAAAAAATTTTTGCATATGTGTGTGCCTCTAGAATCACATCATGTGGACAGGTGCCTGCTTTGGCCCTGGGTGTTGCGAGTCCTAGTGGTCATGTCCACTTCTTTCAGTTGGATCCATGGACCAACAAACTTGCATCAGTTCAGCTCAAGGATAGGACAGTTTGGGGCTGTTCTTACTTATAAACTCACTTTTCACTATTCTAATCTGGAAGAATTCTATAAAACTGGGCCATGCAGAGAGGCAGAACTCAAGCTTTTTAATGATTACAGGGAAGACCGGTGGCCAAGGTGAACGTTCCTCATGGCCTCCCTGTCACCCAGCATTCCCCAGTCTTGTCTCATACATCCATTACATGACACAGTGTGTTTACCTGGGGCTATTCCAACAGAGCTCAGCAATCCTACTCCTATCTTGGCCTGGCTGTGTATTTACATGGTAAACATTTCTGTAAAAGAAAGGGAAATATTCACTTTAAAATATCTTATAAAAATTGCCCTTTAGAGATGAGTGGATAGGGAAGAGCAAACATTTCACATTTATAAAATGAATCATTTTATAAAAATGTTGCCCATAGACCAAAAACTTAATAACAATAATAATGATAGTACAGTAATACTTGCTTAGGTTTGTTTGGCATTCTGTAGATATATGGGCCCTTTCCTATACATAATTTCATCTGAGCTTCTCAGAAATCCAGCAAAGTGGACACTGTTAGTTCCCTGTTAAAAAAAATGAGAAATTTGAGGCTTAGAGAACTTATGAAAATGCCCAGCATCACACCTCTTAGGCAGTGTTGGAGCAGGGATATGAGCCTAGGTCTTCTGACTCAAAGCAAAACGCCTACTGGCATATATCAGCCAAGAGTAACGTATAAGCCAGTTGTAAACCCATTGGCACACAGCTGCCTCAGAGTGTCTGTACCACTCAGCATTTAATCAGGAAAATGGAATCATTCTAGGTATTTTCACAGAGAGAATTTAATACAGGGAATTGGTTACACTGACCACAAAAGACCTGAGAAGCCAAACAGAGAATGGTGAGGTAAGCCAGAGTTTAGTGATGGCAGGAAGCTGCTACCACTCTTAAGCTAGAGGGATAGCGGGAAGGAGCAATGCTACCAGAACCCAAGGGCTGAAGACCCCTTGCAGAGGCTGGGACAATGGTGAGCCAGCGTGGTGGGAGTTGACACCCCAGAGGAGACATGGTCATGATCTAAGTGTGAAGGGAGGAAATATCCTGACTCTTCCCTCCTCCCGCCTTCCAGTCTCCACTTAGTGCCTCTTGGCTAAGCCTAGCTGAAAGCCAGTGGGACTGGAAGATGCAGCCTACAGGGGTTCACCCTCCCTGTGATGACCAACAGAGCAGGGGAAGGTGAGGAATGGACCTGGGTCGGCACAGCATCTTCTTCTCCTAAGTGTGGGTGCACTCCCAGAACTAGATTCATGCCCTCAAGTTTTCCTCATCCAAGGACCACTGATCCCCCTGGTTCCTTGATGACACTCCCTTGCTCTCCAACAGGTTTGGCAGTAATTCATTTTTTGACCAAAAATAGGAGTTGCTTGGGAGTCTCCAAAGGTGAGAGAAAGTGTTTTAGATTGGTCCAGTGATGCATTTGAGGCCCAGACAGAAACTTCTGTTGCTTTGGGGACACAGGGACCAAAGCTCCAGTGACCCAACAAAGGGCTGCATCAATGAGTATCTTGGCAAGCAGATGCCAAAAAGAATGCTGCCAAATGCCCCACCAGGAGAACTGGTTTGGCAACAAGCTGATAGACCCAAAGGACTGGCATACATCACCCATTCTTCTGGCTACTACTTAATTAGCCTGATTAAAATACTCATTTCAACCTTTGTAGTTTTGTGAAACCCTCTACTGGTTGCTGGATTTTTGTAGGATTGTTGTCTCCTTCTGTTCACTGCCCTCCCTCCATCCCCAGGGTTCCATTTTCCATATATATATATATATTTCTCTCTTAAAGGTAAGTTTGTTTGCAGGGCCTTTTTTCTTTCATTTCACAACTGTCTGTGTAGATAATTGGAGACATCTGATGCCCTTAAACCAAAATGGGAAAACCCTGGCGTAAGAAAAATCATTTCTGTGGTTCATAGCACAGTTTTGTGAACTCTTACCAATGAAAAGGGAAACTTATGGTCATTTGGGTTCATGATGGGGAAGAGATAAAAGGGAAACCCTATACCTCATTCAGGGCCGGGTGCACAATAGGTTCTTAAAAAAGAAATGCTCGATGAATGGATGGGAACATGCAAAATGTACAGTACCCTGTTCATTTCCTTTGACAGGTGGCTTTTTGTTTTAAATACACACGGCAGCATTTGATAGCAGGCAACTAATGTTTTGGAGTTTTCCTGAGGACTTAATAAACCCTAAATAATAAAGTATCTTCAAGGTTTTGTTTAGTTTCGGTTCTTTTAATAAGTTACTGCCTCTGTTTTCTGAGCTGTTGAGTTTGTGATGAATTTGGGGCTTATGCATATGTTGAGTCATTTTATCAGCTTGATCACTTTTATGTTCTATAGCTTTAAATATTTATTATGCAAGTTTTCAAACAGAGAATAACCTAACAGCCATGTGCCCACCATTTAATTCTATCAAAGCTAAAATTTCTCCCACGCTTGCTTTATATTTGTTTTAAGAAATAAACTATTACAGTTAGAATTGAAAGCCCCTATGTTCCCTGCCTAATCTGATTATACCCTCCCTCCCCAATGGTAACTATTATCCTCAATTTTGTGTTTACTAGTACTCTCCTCGATACATTTTAATCTTATTACTGCATAGATATATATTCAAAACAGTACTGACATGTTTTAAAATTTGCATAAATCATAGAACATTGTATGTGTCATTCTGTAACTTGCTTTATGACTTAAACATATTGATGCACACAGCTCTGCTGTGTTCATCTTTCACCGCCCTGAGGAATACTATAAAGGAATACAGTGCAATTTATTTATGCATTCTCCTATTGATGGATATTTAGGTTACTCCCAATTTCTTGCTCCTGCAAACAATGCTGCCACAAACAGTTATGTCAAATGTCCTTCTGGCACATGGGGGAAAGGTCTCAGGCAGTGGGCCTGAACCTTTTGTATACAGCCGATTGCCTGGGCGGCTTTTAAAAGTCCCAGCACCAGGCTGCACCCAGCCTAATTCAATACGAATCACTGTGGTTGGGAACCAGGCACCTGCATTTTTTTTAAAGCTCCCCCAGGTGATTCCAATGTGCTGCCAGCATTGACAACCACTGCTTTGGGGTATAGACCTAGAAATGAAATTTCTGGGGCCAAGGGTTTGTTCCTCTTCAGCTTTTTAAATATTGCCGAGTTATTCTCCAAAGTGGTCATTCCAGTGGAAATGCCACTGACAAGAGTATGAGATCTTTTGTTTCTGTGGCATCGTCTCCTCCCTAAATTTTATTGATCTTGTCCCTGTAGGGATCTCAAAGGAGGCAGAGAGCTATCGCTTTGATGGCCTCCCAATCCTGCATCCACCTGATTCATCCCCTGATAAAATCTTGTCTCTCCCCTAGATTGCAGAGTAGGAACTGTTCTCATATAGTATAACTCAAAGTGTGGGGTGCCCAATACCACATTATTTTGCAATTTAAGGGGTTGCAGCCAACAGGTTTCTGCTAACCATTCTACGTGGTATAGTCCAACAGTCTTTTCATGGCATGGTTTGGCACTCATCTGTGATATCTAGTTTTGGGGGTACCACATGACAACACAGGCCATGTTGCTGTAATGTTGCTTAGCCACAGGTCCAATGTGATAGTCCCCTGAGCAGCTGGAGAAACAACATGTTCAGCCAAGTCCCGACTTCCATGGTGGTTAGATCAGAGCGATTGTGGAGAAACATCAAAGCGATCCTAGCTTTGACCTCACTCAAACCATAGCAGTGTAGAAATACCTTTTAGCCCTGATGTGGTCTCTCTTTGGTCATTCGGGACAGCTAAGTGAGGCTTTCTAACCTGCTAAAACATGGAAAGCGTGTATTAAACTTCTTCTCCCTGTGTTTGTGTAGATTTAGAATATTTAACAGATGAAAATTGGTGAGGCTGTAATTGCTGTCTGCTTTGAACGTAGCAGCCTTAACCTTAATACAGTAAACTTCCCTCAGAGTATGCAAGTAAGGATCAAAAAATAATTCAGACATGTAAAATGCTGTGCCCATGAGGTCTACATAGCTACCAGGCCAGGAGTTCCAGGACTCCGACTGTGTAATCCAAATCTGTCCTAGTGTTGTCTCTGGTGGCATTCTCTGGGGTGGTGGCCATCTCTGACTTATATATCAGTAGAGACAATCCTGGGTCCCATGGCTGGATAGCCCAGGAATCTCTTTCATGGGCCTGTCTGGGGAGAATACTGGGGACTCAGGGAACTAACCCTCCCCCTCCTCCTTGTGTCGCTTACTGAGACATGGTTGCCTGCCATTTCCCTCACCTTCCCCTCTAAATTTCTTTCATCTCCTTCCCCCCCAATAAGGACATTACCTTAGCCCTGCTTGAAAGCACAACCCATCACCAATTGCATTACATCCGGTATCTTATTATCATGGGGTGCCTCATTGTAGGGTTTTACACTACTGCTTATCTTTGCTTCTAATTTTGTGTCTTGAGTTGGGTTCCCTAGAGGCAGAGCCTGAGACATGAATTCTAGTGCATGGGATTTACTGAGAGAGCAGTTTTGGGATAAACTTGTAAGGGTAGGAAGGAAGCAGAACGGGGAAGGGGACATTGCTGAGCTATAGTGTGGTCTCAGATAGAGGCCAGCTTTGCTCTGATCTACATACAGCTTTTGTAATGGCTGGGGCTGCCTGTGGGAAGGGAGTGGCCCTATCCTCCCAGGCAAGGTGGCTTTTGTTAGCCAGGGGAAACTCTCCTGAGAAGGGGGCAGTTGTGAGCAACAAGAGGCCACAACTCACAGCAGCCGGAGGATGGGTGTGCAGGCTTGGTTTAGGGGATCTTGGTGGGGCACCACTGTCCTCTGGACTGGCAACAGAGAATAACAGTTCCAACTATCACATACTACTATGCGAGGCTCTGAAAGGAAACGGGCCTCATGTAGGTAGGAGAATAATCTCAATTGCCATAGATATCAAGTGCTATGAAAGGACTATGATTAATAATGCATATTTCTCCTGGCTACAGGTCTGACTATATCTCTGCTATTTTAATATTAATCTTGGAATTGAGTCTAGGACTTTCAATGCGCCTGGAAGCCACCTTGACTACATGTTGAGAAGCATTCTAAGGCACGTGTGAACTGATAAGCAGGATAAGTGGCATGATGCAATTAATCCCTTAGTAGATGGGAAAAGAAGGCCAGTGCCTTTCCCAGTCCGGGCTCCCAGGAATGATTCACAAGCTGGGGCTTTGAGGCTCTGAAAGCAAACAGCAGACCCAGGAGCCTCGGATGCAATTGCTTCCTTAAGCCATAAACCTGGGGAACTCAGATGACTAAAGTGGATGTTTGCTAGGCTGAAGTCAGGCTTTATTTTGCTGGGAGCCCTCCTTGATTCTGATTGTGTCTTATCATTTGTTTGTCAACTGGAGGTGGTACAGGGGGAGGAAAGGATTCATAGAAATGTCCCGGCTGTGATCCCATTGTTGCCTGTTGTAATGTCTGGCCATGTCTCCTCCTGGAGTACCTGGTTAGAACTCCCACTCTTAAGAAGCAGCATGGGAAATATATAGCTAAGACTACATCCTCCTTTCTACGGGAGGCTAGGGAAAGGAGCCTGTGAGCTTTACACGGTGGCTCAGTGGGAATTTATGTCTCTGCAGGTGTCTTCAGCTACTCCTTCAGGAGAGAATGACAAGGGTTTGAAGCTATGTAGAATATGGGCAGTGTATGGAAGCTGTGGGAGCTTCCATAGCCCAGTGCCTTAACTTCTCCCAGATTCTATTGTTCCATTTGAAAGTGGGGAAAATAAAACCTGTCTTAAAGGGTTGTTGGCAGGGTTACATGAGATAGTGTTACATAATTGCCTGTCCTGTTGTAAATACTCAGTACCCGGCAGCTATTATGGCTTCCTAAGTGAGTTCTGTTGCATTCCTGGTTTATGGGAGGATAGACATAGACCAGAGCTAATAGCCCTTCTTGGGAAAACCAAGAAACACATTAGGATGCTTTGAGGGACTTAACTTTCCTGAGACCCAAGCCAAGGTGGGTAAAAGGAGGGTCACAAGCATCCCAGTAAGATGTGTGGGCAGGGTGACCATATGTCTCAAGTATTCCAGGACAGTTACAATTTCAGATATTCCATCTCAGTGGGCAACCAAGTATACAGATTTGAGGTTCATAAAATATGATCACTCTTCTTGTGGGCAAAGGCAGCTCTAGGCTGACCTGCTTGGGAATATTAGGACTCCTTGGAGCACTTGCAAAGAAAGCAGTTTCCTCATGTATTACTTTTGGTGTTGATGATGTATCTTTAAATTGTTTGGTGGAGAGTTCATTTAACATAGTTGTCTTTTTGTTTAGTTTTGTTTTACCTCAACGTTCGATATCATACGCTGACATTTTAGACACCACTCTAAATTGATGCCTGTGTCAGCTTGAAAGAAAATAGCCCATTGTCTTCTCTGATCCCTTCCATCTTTTTCTATCTGCCTTGGTTAATCGCCCATTCACCTCACTGAATATTTGGAAGTGTCCTTCCAAAGCTCAGGAGGGGCCAGTTTCCCAAGGAGGGTCAGGTGAACAAGGTTTCATGGGCAGTTCGTTGTCCCTGCCCAGCGTTACCCTCTGCGTTTGGGGAACGAGAGCAGAGGGCAGTGGACAGGCAGACACTCTCCCTTCCTTCCCCTCCATTCTTCCCCTTCTCTGTCTGGAGCCTTCTCCATGCTCCAGTTAGCAAATACGCTTTTCAGAGTTCAGGCTAAAACTCAAGTGCCAGCTCAAGGCAGCTAATACCATTTGACTTATGAACAGCCTTCATTTAAGGAGTCAGAGCTTTCTACTCTGCCAACACATATGCTTGAAAACAAATTAAAGGGGAAGGAGGAACCTCAGCCTACCTTTATATCCTGACTTGATCCAATGTGTTGCCAGAAACACCTCCATTTTCCTATAAGGTACAGTATGTCCCACTTTCAACTTCCGTCTCTTGTCCCTTCTGCATTCTGAGTCTCAAGTCCCCAGCCTGCTAGCCCCCAATGCTGACAGTGAACATCCTGCTAAAAAATGACCTAATCTTTCTAGAACCTTAAGGCTGGCAAGAAAAAAAAAATCAATGTATCCCTTGCCTTCCTGGCTCATCTGTATTTTTAATTATACACTATGTGTTTCTGGAGGGAGAAGTGTTATTTGAATTCTTGAGATTTGATCTGGCAATGGTGGGCCTATTAACTTCTCATTAACGTTGACTTTTTAATGATGGCTGAACCATTACTCTTTCGGTTTCACTTTTTAAAGTCACTCTTTTATTAGAGTGGAAGTGTTGTGTAAGAATGGTAATGTTGGAATAAGGTTTAGGACCCCGAGGCCCTAGTAACTTTATTTTGCTTAAAGAAACACTTGTCCAGCACTTATTATGTGCCAGGTATTGCCCTCTGTACTTTACAAATACCAGCCTACTTAATCCTTAGTACAAGACAACTACCGTTATTTTCATTTTTCAGGTGAGGAATGGAGGCCCACAGCAGTCGTGTCACTTGCTTGAGGTCCTGCAGAATGCTGGGGTTTGAACCTGAGCCTCTGGCTCTAGAGTTGCAGCTCGGAACCACTAGCTCTGTTCCCTCTCTGTTTAGGATTACCTGGGGCTTCATTTCCTTATTTGCACAATGAAGAGGACAAGCTGTATTATTTCTAAATTCTATCCCAGGACTAATATGGTGAAGATAGTGATAGCTTCAGAGGGGGTTTCTTTAGCCACAACGCCTGAGTTTTAGAATTTTTGCCTTAGTCCATGTGCTGAAATAATTCTTTGGGGTACAGTTTCTGGTGGCATAGTTTCTATGTCCCATCCCCATTCTCTGATCTCAACATTGAGGAGGAGAGACAATCCTTGAATGAATTGGCTTCCCGAAGTGCATTTTGAGGCACACCAATCCAGCATCATGCTTAAAAGAAAGGGTTCCTAGGCAGAAAGTTTGGGAAGCACTGCACACCATGCCCTACTCTCTTGGAGTTCATAGCGCATATGAACTGGTTAAAGGAATGTAGCTGTTCCACAGTTCAGAAACCTATTCAGCTTAGATTATTCGACTGTTTGCCATCCTTGTTTTACCATGAAATCCAGTCTTGACATAGTGTTTTATTAATATCCCCTAGAGCTGGAGTTCTGGCAGACACTAAGGGCACACTGGCTTACACGTTCTTTGTAAGTAGTGTCTACAGCTTTGAATCTGCAAGGATTTGAAAGTTTAGCTCTTTTGGGTGCTGGTACCCATCTGTGTATATATAGCTGGATACAAATTAGGAACAACAGGAGTCTTCTGTAAAAAGATTACATATCTGCTACCTCTTGGGATGCTCAACTAACTAGACATCCTCATGGTGAAAATATTCACTTCAATACAAACTGTACATGGAAAGATGTGAAACTGACCCTCGAGGAATCTCTTCCTTCGCTGTCCTGTGCCACCGTGAGAATGTGGTTACATGTTGACTTCTCCTCACCCACTTCTTACATCGTATTTTCTCTCCATTTATTCTTGGGCTCTTTCTATATTCATTTTCCTGGGATTTCCAGTCGGATTTCCCCTGCCCCCTCTACCTTTCATAATTCCTGAAGACAAGGATGTCAAGGGTGAGAGAGGACTGGAAATTGGCATAGTATTGTTTCCAGAATGCTGAGCCTGGGCCCCTCATGCAGCATCACAGTGTTTCCATTTGCTGGTTTCTTTATTATTTTTACAGCATCCACTTGCAAAAAGGGCTTCTTTATTCCATTTGCTAGTTTTCTTTTATACTGTGTAATTTGAAATTTAAAAAATAAAACACAGGGCCAGCCAAGTGGCTCGTTGGTTAAGAGTTGCCTTAAGAGCACGAGCTCTGAGCAACAGGGCCACCGGTTCGATTCCGACATGGGATGGCCGCTATGCCCACCTGCAACTAAGAGTGAACACAGCACCTTGAACTTAGAGGCCACGAGCTGCCGACGGGAAGCCAGATGGTGACTGGCGCCATCCACAATGAAGATTGAAGAACAACAACTTGGCTGGTCCCCTTCCCCAATTCCCCAATACAATATTAAAAAAAAATAAAACACATACACAGGATTAAAAATAAAACCTCCAGTTATAAAGAAAGGAATAAAATAAAATGAAACATGAAAGCCTTCCTCACCCCTGAGTTTTAGCTTCTCTTCAAAGATAAACACTGATAACAGGTTCCTGTGTATCATTCCAGAAAAAAGGTTTCATTCAATTACCTATATGTGTGTTAGCATGAATATCTGTCTTTATCAGTCTACCTAATAATACACATAAGGTTCATTATCTTGCTTTTTAGTTAACTTAATAACAAACCTTAAAATCTTTCTAGTTCCAAATGAGCTAATCATTCTTTTCATCAGATGCATAGTATTTAAAACTCTATAATTTATTGAACCAGTCCCCACTGACAGTAATCGGATTTTCTTTTTTTCTTTTTAAATTTTAATAATCTTGTCAAGTGCTTGTGTCAAGGTTCTATGAGGTGTGCCAGTTAAGTTCGTGAATTTGCCACTGTGAGCTTACATTGGCAGCACTGTACAAAAAGCTCGGTAAGGTTTCATGACCTTGGTATATCAGTGTCTCACAGCTGTGTTTGTGTCGAGGTGTGGCGGTGTCTTGCTGAGTGGCGTTCATTATTGTTGTTGTGTGTTTTTGTGTGCCGTTATGAGAATGTCTGAGCTTGAATTAGAGCAACAAACAAACATGAAATTTCTTGTTAAACTTCGCAAGAGTGGAAGTGAAATCAGGAAGTTCAAGTTTTGGGGGATAATGCCATGAAGCAAACGGCAGTGTCCAAATGGACTAACCGTTTTTCTGAGGGGAGAGAATGCATCACTGATGAAGAGAGATCAGGGCGGCCATTAACAAGCAGAACTGATGAAAACATGGCAAAAATTCATTGAACTGTGTGTCAAAATCATCAGCTGACTGTGAGAAGTATAGCAGACCAAGTAAACATAGATAGAGAAACAGTTAGGAAAATCTTAACTGAAAATCTTGGCATGAGAAAGATGTGTGCAAAAATGGTCCCAAAGGAGCTCACCAATGAACAAAAGCAAAAGAGAGTCAAAGTTTGCCAAGACCTTTTGGAGAGGCAAGGTGATGTTTTGGGCCATGTTATCACTGGTGATGAAACATGGGCATACCAATACGACCCTGAAACAAAGCGTCAAAGTGCATGATGAAAGTCAGCCAATTCTCCACTACCAAAAAATGTCCGTCAGTCTAAATCAAGAGTCAAAACAATGTTGCTGACCTTTTTTGATATCAGAGGAACTATTCATTATGAATTTGTACTATATGGACAAACAGCTAACCAAGTTTACTATTTGGAAGTGCTGAAAAGGCTGTGTGAAAAAGTTAGATGACCTGAACTTTTTGCCAACAATTCATGGCTCTTGTATCACGACAATGCACCAGCTCACACAGCACTGTCTGTGAGGGAGTTTTTAGCCAGGAAACAAATAACTGTATTGGAACACCCTCCCTACTCACCTGATCTGGCCCCCAATGACTTCTTTCTTGACCCAAAGATAAAGGAAATATTGAAAGGAAGACATTTTGATGCCATTCAGGACATCAAGAGTAATATGACGACAGCTCTGATGGGCATTCCAGAAAAAGAGTTCCAAAATTGCTTTGAAGGGTGGACTAGGTGCTGCCATTGATGCATAGCTTCCCATGGGGAGTACTTTGTAGGTGACCATAGTGATATTCAGCAATAAGGTATTTGGCACTTTTTCTAGGATGAGATCACGAACTTAATTGTCAGGCCTCATATATATCTTATAATAATAATTTGAACGTTTCCTTTCTAACATGTACTTTAAAATTTTTCAGTTACAGTTGACATGCATCATTACATTAGTTTCAGCTGTACAACATAGTGATCAGACATCTACGTAACTCATGAAGTGATCACCCCAATAAATCTACAATAGTACCCATCTGACACCATACACGGTTATCACAATATTATTGACTACATTCCCTATGCTGTACGTTACATCCCCATGACTATTTTGTAACTGCCAATTTGTGCTTCTTAATCTCTTCCCCTTTTTCTTCCATTCCCCAACTCCCCCTCCCATCTGGCAGCCATCAAAATGTTCTTGGTATCTATGAGTTTGTTTCTGTTTATACATAGGATTTTGTATTTTCTGCTATCAACATTGATGCATTGTATATTCGTTTACTTATAACTTCGTTTACTCTTGCAAGTATATCTGGGAATTGCCAGTTCAAAGGGTGGTACGTTTTGTAGCTGAAGAGATACTGCCAAATCGCCTTCCAGTTAGGTTGTACTACTATGCTTCTACCCTCTGTGTGAGAGCCTTCTTCCAACCTGCAACAACTCTGGGTATTACCAAGCTTTTAACCTTTGCCCATCTGAAATAGGTGATACAAGGTATATTTACTGATTTAAAATGACAACTCTCATTTTCATTATGATTTCCTTTATTATCACCTTAGATTACATTGTCTCATGTAATCTGCATGAACAGTAATGTTGGGATTAGTGTTATTTTCCATATGAGGAAGCTCAGCCTGAGAAGGAAAGTGACTTACCAAAGCCAAGCAGTGAGGGAACAGAGAATCAAAACCAGGTTTCAGAAAGAAAAAAAAAACAGGTTTCCTGACTCACGATTTAATTTGTTTTTACTAAATTGCATTGTCTCTCCAGCAAGGATGAGGGTGGAAACATTGTGTGTGTGTGTGTGTGTGTGTAATGTGGCGCCAGGACCTGAGAAGAAAAGATGACTGAATGTAGTCCTTTCTCTTCTTCTCCCAACCGTTCCCCCATAATACCCTGGAAAATTCACATTTGAGCCTCAGGGGCTTCCCTCTACATCGCCCCCATTTACTCCTCACACCCGGCATTATTATTCCTCACCTAACTCTCAACCAAAACATCACTCTGTGGATTCCACTGAAATATTGGGTCTTCGGAAAAGTCATGACGTATTTTGTCTATGTTTTTCAAAGGTCATTTATTTATATAAAGAACAAAGATCAATCAATGATATAGTGCCCGTTTTGTTCGATAAACTTTTGCCATCTTTCAGTGAGCTTCATAATTCCTCGTTCATAGAAGGACCTGTCTTTATTTGTGAGAAACTGTACAAGGTGCTGATTTACAGCCTCACCTGAATTGAACGGTATGCCATGCAAGGAGATTTGAAGAGAGCGAAACAAGTGGAAGTCTGACGGCGCAAGGTCAGGCAAGTATGGTGGGTGTGGCAACACATCCCATCCAAGCTCCAATAATTTTTGATGGGTGATTAAACTTATGTGTGGTCTCGCATTGTCGCGATGGAACACAGCTTCTTTACAATTAACAAGCTCTGGACGTTTATGGATGATGGATTCATTCAAACTGTCCAATTGCCGACAGTACACATTCAAATTGATTGTTTGGTTCCATGGTAGGAGCTCGAAAAACACGACACCTTTAAAATCCCACCACACTGAGAGCATAACCTTCCTCTGATTAATGTGTGCATTTGATGTCATTTGAGGTGAATCATCACGTCAGGACCAAGACCGTTTGCACACCACAGTGTTGTAAACAATCCACTTCTCATCACCAGTTATCAGTCGCTTCAAAAAAGGATCGTTTTCCTCACATTTAATGAGCATATTGCAGATGTTTATACGCACCATCAAATGAACTTCTTTGAGTTCATGCGGAACCCAAATATTGAGCTTGCTTACATATCCCAGCTTCTTCAGGTGGTCGTGAATGCTTGTATGATGGATGTTCAATGTTCCTGCAATCTCTCTTCTCATGTAACATGGGTTTGACTCGATCGATGCCTTTATTTTGTCATCATCAACCTCGGTGGACCTCCCTGACCGAGGAGCGTTGTTGAGATCAAAATCACCAGCATGGAATTTCATGAACCATCGTGGCACTGACATTCTTGTAGAGCATTTGTCACCGTAAACTTTATGCAACTTTTCACAAGCTTGACGTGCATTCTTTCCTTTATGGAAGTAAAACAGTCAAATTGTTCAATTATTTTTAGAATGAAGCTAGAACTGTCAGCTGTCAAATGACATAGTAATAACATAGATGTGAGTGACTCTAGTACTTCCAAAAATGAACTAGTGCCATCTGTTGCAAACATGCATCATGACTTTTCCAAAGACCCAATAGAACCAGGGAGTATGGAATTAAGTACATGTGTGAAATTTGTTAGAATCATGTAAGAACTTTGTCACCTCGCATCTCCAAAGCACTCTGTCCTAGAAGCAGCACAAACAGGCTGCCTCTCCCATCTCTTATTCTCACAGACGTATTCACCAGAAATATGGGAATATTATACACACCGCTTATTGAAGGCAGGTTGCCTTTAGGCTGACAGCAGTGGAGATACTTCAGGGACTTTTTAATCTCTACTGTTCACTCCTTGCGACTGTTGGTAATTCTGTGAGAGTGAAAGGAGCTACAAGAATTTTCGTCTTGCTAATTCTTCACAAGCTGGTGGATTGGCACCTGGCTTCCAGTCTCAGATCCTTCTAGCATGCCTTCTTGTACTGTACTGGAGAGTTTGGAAAACTATAAACTACATTTCCCAAACTCCCTTGCATCTAGGTCCTAGTGGGAAATTAGATTTTGTCAAGTAGATGTAGCTGTGCCTTTTTGAATCTGCTGGGGATTTTTCAGGTTCATTGGTTTTCAGGGACTAAATCTGTGACACATATTCCAGTTGGACACACTTAAGGCTGGAAAAAACTACCAGTCATGTTCAATGACCAATCTTGTGTGATGGAGTATATTTTGAAGTGTCTACTTTTAAGATTCATTCTATCTTTTATAGTTGTTTTTTTTCCCAGCTTGTATCTGGATTTTTACAATCCCACTGGACAGTCTAATTAAGCTTTTTGCAAAACCAGTCACAAAATAGCCAACAAACAAAACCGGGACAATAACCCTACCCTTTCATTTGTAAAAGGTGACATCTTCAGATGCCATATTTCATGGGCTTCATAAATGGATACTTAGCTTATGGGTCATTAACAATCATGAAATGAGTGAAGAGATGATTTTATTGCTGTTTTGACATCTGGGGTATTTATGTGATGACATCCTTTCTATTGTGACTTGTATGCTTCTGTGAACTTGTCTGTCATACCGTACCTGGTCTTCACTTGTGTTGGATTTTTGCTTTGAGCTGAAAAAAAACACAAATACCTGAAACCACACCTCACCACACTGTAATGAAGATCAAAGTGAAAAAATGAAGAATGGCAAGACATCCAGGTGTGTCTTTAAATCTCCAGAAAATTTCGCCTCTGGGGATTCTCCATGCTTCTTGCCAGAAAGGGTTTTCCCTTCTAGAATGTAAAACACAGTTGCTTCTTTTCCCATTTTAGATGAGGAGTTTTAGTAAAGAGCAGGCTGGCCCTCACCTTGGTTTACCTGGGGTAACTGGTCACTCGTTATTCGTATTGGCACTTGTCCAAGACATAGACAAAACCACTAGAGAGCTTTGGGGTTCGTTAAGTGAGGTTAAAGGGTGTGTTCTGTTTTTAGAGTACAAGTTAGATTACCCCTTTTTATCAAGAGCCAAGAATGACATTCAGTCTTAATCTGCAATAGTTCCTCTCTCATAGTGTGGCTTTGCTAAGTATTTTACCATTTCTCTGAAAGACAGGAGCAGGAGCGATAAAGGTCAGCATTTATTGAAGCTTACTCTGCCAGGTATAGTGCTAAGTGTTATCTCATTTAATACTCATTGCAAGCCTGAGGTTGGCATTATTATTATTATTATTATTATTATTATTATTATTTGAATTGTATTTTTAAAATTGAAGTGAAATTTACATAATACAAAATTAGCCCTTTTAAGGTTAACAATTCAGTGGCATTTAGTACATTCAACCATGTTGTGCAACCACCACCTCGATCTAGTTCCAAAATAATTTTGTCACCCCAAGAGGAAACCATATCCATTTAATGGTTGCTCCTTATTCCCCCTCTCCCAGCCCTGGCAACCACCATCTGCTTTCTATTTCTGTGGATTTGCTCATTCTGGGCATTTCGTTTAAGTGCAGTCATACAATATTTGTCTTTTTGTGTCTGGCTTCTTTCACTTAACATAATGTTTTGAAGGTTCATGTACGTTGTAGCGTGTGTCAGTACTTCATTCCTTTTTGTGTCTGAATGAAATTCCATTGTATCGATATGCCACATTTTGTATATCTATTCATCCACTGATGTCCCTTTGAACTCTTCCCACCTTTTGGCTACTGTGGATAGAACTGCATGAACATGCATGTACGTCTGTTTGTTTGAATACCTGTTTTCATTTGTTTTGGGTATAATAAGGTTGGTATTATGTATATCAATATTTTGTATAGAAACTTGGGTACAGGGAAGTTAAATATGCTGATAAGGATTGTAGATAGGATTCAAACCTAGAACCTACATGTAAGCACCATGTTATGCTCCTTCCTATACTCACACTACAGTGCTGCCCCTGGAACCCTACCTAAGGACCTTACAACAAAGTCTCTTAAGCACTGACACTGAAAGTCCAGTGGCCATTGATGGAGTTCAGATGACATTCCTTTAAAGCATCCACTGTTCTCTAGCTAATAGTATTGTTGGGAGGCATCCTTCTTCATTCCTGAACTTCAGGTAATAGTTATAACCAATTTGAATCTATATGGCATGTTACTTTATAACAGATTTTTACATAGGGTTTTCATTTGGCTCTTATAACAACCATCTGAGGTTGGAAAGGCCAGCTTGATAACTTGCATCTCTGTTTTACAAGTGAAGGACTCAGGGCTCAGAGTGGTTACGGAACTTACTCAGGGTCACACAGTTTAAAGGTAGGTGATTCAAGGTTCATGCTGGGTCTTCTGTGGTCTTTCCACTAGGCCATGCTGCCTCTCACATCAGCAATCAGGAGTTGTTAGAAAAGTTAAACAAACAAAAGTTATACAAAAGGCAGTTATACCAACTGCCTTCTTGTAATCAAAGCCAGTTGGAATAAAGGAATGTTATTTTAAAGCAATTATGCCATAATAATGATAACAGCAACACAATAGCCACAAATGATGATTCCAGCATCTGTACATATGCTCATGCAGCAAACATAATCCAACACACAGAGTAACTTTCTACTAACATTTGCTAATCAGCACCTTAGTATCTGAAATAAGCATCATAAAGGCTGTCAACCTTGAAAGGTGTACCCCTGTACCCCAGAGTCTATCTCAAAGTTTGTCTCTGGCAGCTGTTCACCCTTGGTAACATTACCCTTCGCTACAAGTAGAAACTGTTATTTTCTTCTCTTTTTAAATACCTCCCTTTATTTTCCCATTTTCTCAGATCATATGACACATCTGTCTCCCCACCCGCCTTTCTAGATGAGGACCCTGGAAACGAGAGCTATCAAGTGGGCAGTGAGCGTTGAACTCAGAATTTCTAGAACTTCCCAAAGTGCTTTGCATTCCCGTGGAGGGCCAATTAAACCACACTTTGCCCTGAGTACTGGACATGGGCTTTTACACAGTCTGTCTCATTCCTCATTGTGGGTTTACTGGTCTGCAGATACCCACCTCCTCCTTTCCTGTTGGCATATTTGTTCAGAAGATGTCACACGGAGATGGTTTCAGTGCTATGAACTGCCTGCCATTAATGAGTAATGGGGAAAGCATTGCTTTCCAAGATGCCTAATGCAATACATGTCCGAGGTTAGCACTGTTTCTATAGCAGCATCCGAGGTGGTACTTAAGTAGTGAGATTATAAATCGAGTGGTGAAACTGTTTAGATTTTCCAAAGGGAGCCGCAATGGCTGGTCTCTCCATCCCCCCTTAGCCACGAGGGACGAGTCTGTCCTTCTGATTCATACATTGTTGCATGTAAAAATAAACTCCAGCCTCATTACTCTGACATTTTATTTTTGGACTTTTTGGATGCAGCCATAAGGCTTCGATGGCCAATTTAACTGATGACATAGGTTTATTTACTTATCAACCCTAGAGCAACATTCTCCATCAAGTTATTTCATTCCATTTCATAGATGAGGGGTTCGTTGGGTTGGCCAGGCTTGCAAATGAGCCATGTTTTGGGTTAAGGAAAAATAAGGAATTGAGGCTGATGCACAAGCGATCCATTCTGGTTGTAGAAGGGCTGCTTGTCTGCAGAATTCTAGCTCTGTGCTCTACCGCGGGTAGCGAGGTGGGATTGCCTTGGCCTTGAGCTCTAGGAGATCAAATGTACAGCAATTTCCTGAAGCCGAGTTATCTCTAGGATGAGAGAAGCTATTCTGGGGCCTTAAGTGACCTTGCTTGTGGGTGGGCAGGATGTAACCTTGGAAGGAAGGCCTGCATGCCTGGCCCCTGCTCTCCATAAGCCACTTACTGCCGTTGAAGATTAAAGGAAGAAACAAATGACCACAGCTGGCCTGCCACCTCTTTGTCTTCTGAGAGTGGGTGTAATTGAACAGCGAAGGGGCTGAAGACCACCTTAGGCCTCTGCCACAGTGATTTCTATCACTCTTCTGAGTATGCAAACTTCTCCCATGGCCAGTTGGAATCTGGCAGACATAGTAGACTGTTCCTTTGGCAGTTTCCCAGGTTTGCTGGATGAGACAGTCATCTTTGGAGGGTGGCAGTGGGGGGAGGGGTGTTGTTCTCCATTGAGAAGCTTGGTAGAAGAGGATAAAACGGGTCAAATATATGGTGATGGAAGGAGAACTGACTCTGGGTGGTGAGCACACAATGTGACATATAGATGATGTATTACAGAATTGTACACCTGAAACCTATGCAATTTTACTAATCATTGTCACCTCAATAAATTTAATTTTAAAAAGTAAAAAAAAAAAAGATGAGGAAGCAGCTTCCCAGACTCTTTCTACGGAGAGAATTGGGTTCAATAGATGTGGCTGGGCCCCAGAAATCTGTATTTTAACAAACCTCAGGTGATTCCTAGTACTCTACATGCTTGGGAAACTCTGTTTTATAGGAAGAGGCTTTGAAATGTGCACTCCCACCCCCTTGTCTTCTTTTGTTCTGCAGTGTTTTTGCCTTTTTTTTTTGCCTTTGTGGCAGATGCTCATAGGGAGATGACTCATATCCCTTGGGTCTTACCACTCCAGTGTGCTCCGGGGGATTTCCATCTGTCAATAACTGCATCTTCTGGCCTTCCTGAAGGCTCAGCAGGCTGGAATCAATACCCCCAGGAGCAGCCCTTAACTGGGGCCTGAGACAAGTTGGTGCATAAATACCCCCAGCTCCCTTGCCTTTCAGGTGGGATAAATCTGAGCCGTGTCTTGCACCATTTCCAGCATTTCTCGGTGGGATTGAACTCTAGTCACCCACAGTAGTAATGTGCTTGACAGCGTACTCTTTATAGGCTGCCTTTCCTTCCTGTCTTGCTTCCTTGTTTCCTTAGCAGTGTTCCCTTGCCTCCCAAATAAACTACAGTCAGTTCTGCTATAACATGACACGAGTTCCTAGAAAATTACCGTCCTATGCAAAATTATGCGATAAAAACCACAGGGCTTATGGGATAAATGAGATCAAGGGCAAAATACTTAAAAACTTAGTAGCACATAAAAAAAATATGTGGGAACCTAATAAAAATGGTAGCACAGTTTTACACATGTTATATGGTTAAGAAATACATAAATACAACAATAGTTAAGGCACTCTTCCTAGAGAAAGCCCTGAAGGTGGCTTGCAGAAGGCGTCAGAAGGCTTGCAACTGGTACATTATTGTGAAGGGGTGGAAGGCGTGTTATCAGGAACCAGATGGACAGTTGTAACAATAGGTGTGGATGGTTGGGGCTCCTAAGGTGAATGGAAGTAGCTGGTACATGTTTCAGGTATGTGCCTTTGTGTGCATTTTGTAAACGCAGCTCCGTTCAGCTGGGTGCACTTTTCTGTGTTCACCTACTGTTTTTTGCAGACAAAATTGCACATAAGTAAACATAAAATGCGCATGATGCTCAAATTGTTCCCTAATATATCAATCACGTTGGAACACATTTGCATTTTCAACACACATGTTAGAGCAGAACTGACTGTACTTGCACCGGCTTCGTTGTTTCGGGGCTTGCTTCCAAACTGAAAGTAAGATAACTATTAATGGCAGCTTGATGGAGGCTTTAGTTTTTAATTGGGTCTTTGTTGTGCTGAACTAAACTGATACATAAAACACGAGCCTCTTCACACCCAGATGAGCTCAACAGAGACTGTAGCTGTATGAAGGAAGCGGAATCTCCAGCCAAAATGTCCCCTTCAGGAGGTTTTGGACGCCAAGCCACACTGTCTTTCCCACTCCTGATCTTGTATTTCCTATGGGACTGTGACCCTGTTTTACAGGTCCTGAAAGCCTTGGTTGCCTATTTGCAGTTTCTGAGAACTGATTTAAACCTAAAATCAAATGTCAGATTATTGTGAGCTGGAGCAGAGTTCTGTAAATGCTCTGCTCCTTCCTTTATTAGGAAAAAAAAAAGATTAACATAGAACTTTGGTAGATGTATTATTTGCCTGCATTCAGTGCTTCCCAGGAGGTAAAATTACAGCATGAGTTCAGCTCATTCTTAATTTCCCATGGTAGGTTACAAATGGGTTCTTTTCTATTCTACAACTTCTTTAATCTCAATACCTGATTTCTCCCACGTGTGGCTCTACACAATCAAGCAACTTATATACCACATGGCTCATTTGTTTAACTGGTTCTGCTTCGGTTTCAAGTTCATACTCTCTGTAGCCTTGATTTTTGACCTGGGCGTGCACACAGGCTGTAAGATCAATGTTTTTCTGAGTGTGGACTTCAGACCACCCACATCAGAGACCCTAGGGAGCTTGTTACAAGCATAGCTTCTTGGACTCCACCCCAGACCTCCTGAATCAAAATATCTTGGGAGTGGGGCTCAGGGATTTACCTTTTCTACAAGCTACTGAGTGATGCTGTGTGCACTCAAAGTTGAAACTCAAAGGCTTAGACCAGTGGGTCTCAACTGGGGCCAATTGTGCCCTCCAGGGGACATTTGGCAATGACTGGAGACATTTCTGGTTGCCACAACTCAAAGGGGAAGTGCTACTGACATCTAGTAGGTAGAGGCTGGGGATGCTGCTAAACATCCTATAATGCACAGGACTGGTCCACCACACAGAACGATATGCTCTGAAAGTCAATAGTGCCAAGATTGAGAAACCCTGGTTTGGACCCTTAGGGATTTCTCCAGAGTCTGCTGCACTTATAGGACTGTTTCCTTTGTCATTATTCTCCTTGGTTTCCTCATATCTGGGTGGTTGAGTAATGACAGTTTTCTGGATGAGCAGAAATGTGCATGTTGGGCAGACTGGTAGCTGCATATAGGTGGAATCAGGGTGGTAGGGGTGATATCTGACTCTCTTAAAGATGCCTTCTCTGGTATCCATGAGTTGAACTGTAAGTCAGGTCAGGTCAAGTCATCTTAGAGATTAAGGGCCCTTGCAGAGTTAGAGCAAATAGCACAAATTTGGCGATGCAGAAATGGGTTTTTCTGTCGGTGTGTAGACTTTTTCATGAGACATACTCAGTTTTTATTACCTAGCTGACACATACACGGTACAGTGAAAGCTAGGCCTATTCACCACCTAGGACAGTGCCTGGACTGGCATTTCCATGCTTCATTTGTTATTGCCCCTCATTTACTGAAGACCTGGAATTAACTTCTAAATCCTTAAAGAGGGGTTAGAATAGTCAGTATCATATCAACATTGGGAGTATTCCATTGTGCCATGAAGTTTTGAAAACTGGTAATTCATGTATACCATAAATGGTAATTCAATCTCTAGTTCTGAAAGACTAAGAATCTATATTACCTCCCAAGTCATATGTATCTCCATTAGAAGCCTATAATTCAATGATAAAGTTTGTCAGATAATGTACAAGAAAGGACGTTTTGAGTGCTAATTAGTGATATTTTACAAGTTCATGTATATTATTTAAATGTTTTGTGTATGCTGTAGCTTGAATGTGGAACCTCTTTCATCTGTAGCCTGTTAAAAGTCGGGAAAACCCTTTGGGATCTTTTAAAATTATTGAAATGTCAACAAGGTTTGGATAATTATAATACGTAACATCCACTGAGCATTTACACCTGCCAGATGTTGTTCTAAGTATCATACATTTATTTTGCTCACTTAATCCTCACAACAACTCTATGGGGTAGAAGTATGATTATTACCATTTGACAGATGTGGCTGAATACCAGGGACACACAGATATATAGGTGACCAAATTACAATTGAAACCCAGGCAGTCTGGGTTCCGAACAAGAGTATTATTTTGCCTTAACTTCTTCAAGTGTACTCAACATTTTGTCACCTCTGACTTGAACCAAGGGGAATAAACATTAAAATGATTATCTTAATCCAGCACTGTCCAGTAGAAATACATGGGTCACATATGTAATTTTAAATGTTCTAGGAACTAATTTTTTTAAAGTTGTAAAAATAAACAGGTGAAATTTATTTGGATATATTTTATTAACCCCACATATCCAGAATATTATAATTTCAACATGTGATCACTATAAAATATTATTGAGATATCTTACATTTTTTTTGTACTAAGCCATTGAAATCAGTGTATATTTTATACTTACAGCATATTTCAATTTGGATGAGCCCTGTTTTAAGTGTTCTAAAGCCACATGTGGATAGTGGCCACCATATTGGACAATGCAGCTTTAGCTGATACTTGGTGAGAAACTTTAGGCTTTGAGAACTGTGTTTGAATGATTTTTTTGAAAGGCAGAAAGGTGGTTTTCCAATCCCACTTAGCTAAAGTCAGAGAGAGACCTCAAATGTCTCTCCATATTTTGACAGAGTTCTATGGCTATGTCTGTCCAGAGGCAGACATTCTGCATCTGTAAATGTGCCCAAACATTTATACCCTCCTTTGCACACCAAACACTATTTATTGGGTTGTCGGAAAAGTCATGATGTATTTTTTCTGTTTTTCGTTGCAAAAATGCGTCATGACTTTTCTGACAACCCAATAACTGTCAACAAATATTTTTGAAAGGGGATTTAACTTATAAGCATGTGCGCATGCGCGCGTGCACATATACACCATCTTTGTTATCAATGTATACATTTCATTGGATTGAGGATTCATTACAAGCATACAGGAAGGGAGAAGTGTTTTATTTGTGCCTGTGTGATACCTTTCTTTGTCTGGCTGACCTTTCAACATTCACATAACTGCCATCTTGGCCCCATGTGATTTAAATGCTATATACCGGGGATGCCAAAAAATGTATACACATGACTTGTATTCATATTTTATTAATGGTATATATTGAGTATTACAATTTTAATACAGATTTTTTCCTTTCTTAAAATGTGGATACATTTTTTGGTACCCTTTGTGTATTTATCTATCTCTATCATCTGTCATCTATCTATCTATCTATCTATCTATCTATCTATCTATCTATCTATCTATTTCCAGTAGTGGGAGTGTATGGATCTATACCCTAAGAGCAAATAAACTTGTGGGATAGCTCAGAACTCCAGCATAGCTCCCACACTTGTCTAATAATGGTACCAAGTTTCATGAAAGACATCGACTCAACTCAGAAGAGTGTGGGCTAATTTTAAAGTATTGAAGAGCAAGTGTGTTTTGTGCAACTTTCTAGTAGAAAACAGTAACCCCTGATTGCTGAGTTACATGCACAGAGGTGCCTTTGAACACTCAGACAACAAGAACACTAGCCATTGGTATTGTCATCTTTTTGTTAATTAAATTCATGGAGGCAAGTGACTTCTAGAAAAACACCCATAATCATTGAGGAACAATATACTGTAGTGAGAAGATCATGGATGAAATGTTTTAGCCTTGACCTCTGCCATTAACTAGCTATATGACTTCCAGCCCTCTGGGGTTGAAAAGGGAAGTGGGATTAGATTGCAATCCAGGATGCACATTAGAGTCATTGGGGAGTGTTATAAAAACTGCTGATGCCCAGGTCCAATTCTAAACCAATTAAATCAGAAAACCTGGGGTTGGGGTTGTTTGTATTGTAAATGAGCCATCCCTTCTTTGGTGGAAAATTCAAGGACCA
The DNA here is from genome assembly GCF_001890085.2 of Hipposideros armiger. Lineage (NCBI taxonomy): Eukaryota > Metazoa > Chordata > Mammalia > Chiroptera > Hipposideridae > Hipposideros > Hipposideros armiger. The sequence continues at coordinate 2,825,952 of NW_017731363.1, forward strand.
GGGAGAGAGAAATGGGGCATGTAGGTGTCTAATTTCAAATACTGCTTGTTGGTAATGTATGTATAAGGAGAGAGAAAATCCATTTATTTTATTTGAATTTCAGTTAGGCCCTTTCTAGTCTCAGAAAGGAATGAAAGTGTCAGGGGAGGGGAACTAATAATATTGGACGTTTCCATCTTTCTCTGTTGTGGAGAGTTTCATAGAAAAGGGAATACTCTAGTGTGTCTTATCCAGTCTAGAGTATAGATGAAATCAGAGATTTCTGAGAGTGGGTGATTGTATCAGTCAGGACAGGCCTGGTAACAAATGACTCCAAAATCTCAGTGGCTTATAAGAGCATGAGTTTATTTCCTGCTTGTAAAAATGTCTGTCATGAGTCATCTGCAGCTCTGTCCTCCATCACCTTCATTCCAGGACTGAGGCTGATGGGATCAGTCTCTGCCTAGAACACTGCAGGTCTAAGTAGTAAACGGGGGAAGAGAAAATGGTGAATCACACACTTGCTCTTAATGCTTATGCTCAGAAATGACACACAACATTTCTGCTAACGCTTAAATGGCAAAGCTAGTCATGTGGCCAAGCCAACTCTGAGTACAACAGAGCAGGGATGGGGATGTGTCAGCCCTCTGCAGGGACAAAAGTGAGAACAATAATACAATCTACCACAGCAGTTAAACACACCATAATAGAGAGTGTCACAAACTTCCAGCTACCCAAGGAGTACCCGAGTGGCCACAGTCCAAGGTTAGCTCATAGCTGGCATGGCCTGCCTCTCTTTTCCCCCTGGTGGTCTACTAGAGTTCATTTTCACATTGAACACACCAAACAAGAGCCCTTGAGGCATATTATAGTAGTAACTCCTGTCAGGCTCGCCTCTGCTGACCTTTGGCCTTTTCCCAAATCCTTCCATCTGCTGAAAGATGCTTGTTTGCTCTCCATGTGGATTTTCTGACGACTTGAACAAAGACCTAGGCTGGGCCCACCCTATCCAGCTGTTCTTTATTTTCTGAAGAGGCAATGAAGAGTGGTTGGCAACATTGGTTCTCAAATTTGACTGCACCCTGGGGTCACCAGGGGAGCTTTCACTAGAGCCTGGTGTCTAGGTCTTACCACCAGGGACTCTGATTGGGTTGGTCTTGAGCACAGCCTGGGCCTGGATGATTCTAGTACAAGCTCTGAGGACCTCTGGTTCAAAGCACCTGCTTCTGACCCAGCTGCCACCTGGGTTCAGAACTTGGTGTCTCCATTTCTCAGTGGTGTTGCTTTGGCTCAAGTTGTTTTATTTCTGTACTGCTTGGTTTTGGTAGACTTTTGCTGTGATGATTATAAGAGAGGTGGATAAAGCAGTAAGCTTTGTACCTAGGTCCTAGTAAGCGCTTGATAAGTATGATGACTTATCATCATACTTGTTGTTGTGATTCTTGTTCCCCTGCTTCAGCAGGCTTCCCGCACTGCACCAGTGCCTCCTGGAAAACACAGCTCTTCTCATAGGTTGGCTGGTGATGAAGTGGTGTGTTGTAAAAGCCGCACTATGCTATTAAACATGATTGCATTTCACGATGGTCTAGGTTATGGGAATGAAAGCAGCTCTGGCTTTCCCTGACTTCTCAGGGCCTCAGACAAAAAAAACACCTCAGGCTCTCCCGGGCCCTCACCACTGATTCCCCTGTATGCAGCATGGAGGGCTCATTTGGGAGAAGTTTTTATGGTAAAACAAAAAAAGAATGAAAAGCAATGATTTCGAAATGTCTTTCCATTGCTTTGCTGCTCATTTTACTTTCCCACATGAATGAGCAGGCTGTTTAGAAGCCTGCAGGGCAGCGTTTTGCCTTCCTCCCAGGGTCTTACACAACCAGGAGACTTGGGCCAGCTGGGCTCAGACGGGGGAGCGGGTGCACGCACACACACTCACCGTCCCCCGGATGTCCCTGCATGTGATTAGGTTTCACTTTGAAATAAAACATGAAGCACGGGAAGTGCTGGGAAGGGGCTGGGTGGTAACCAGCTTAAAAGAGCTCTAAACACTTGCTTTTAGATATTAGTCATGTTTCTTTGTGGTTAACGATAGCCCACGAGGCCCACTATCCGGGGCGACTTTCCTTAGGGAGGAGTGGACATTGTCACTGTGATATCACCCATCATGTCTGTTTCTTTTAAAATAAGCATGTAGGACTGCTCAGCCTTTTAACACTTATTTGGCAAGTTCCTTGCCTCACAGTCTCTCAAGTCCTGAGATAAGACTCCCCCCTCCGGTTTTTGGTTTTGGAGTTTTTAATAATTTAATGAGCAAATGTCAAGACTTATATTTCTGTTTCCAGGAGCTATTTCCTGATCATTCCTAATTCGTTGCATATGACACACACATCAGAGAGTTAGTTCCGTTTGACATTTGTGAATTTATGGGAAGCCTCATCTTTGTAGACTTTTAAAACTTGGCTGCACTCATTGAATCCACCCTAGGGAACAATTTTACAAGGGTCCCTGAAGGATTAGGCCAGATGACCAATAAAATGCCACTTCTGGAAATTCGTATTTCTGTGGGGTTTTGATCAGGAGGGTACTTTTTCATTTTTGTTTTTTGTTTTTTCCCCCACACACATGGAAAATAGGAATGTCTCCGAGTGATTAAGATCTAAGAGTGGATAACAAAAGCACAGACAGTGATAGTCTTGCTGACTGCCAAGAAAGCGAGCTCCGTAGGGATTTGGGGCTGGCTCGGAGGAGAGCGGGGATTGCTCACATTCTATTTAGACAGAAAGGAGAATTGCTGGACCCGAAACATTTTACCCCTTTTAGGAATTGCTTCTAGAGCTGTGGCCTTCCAGCTGGACTGGCTGCAGGGCATTGTTAAAGGTTATGTTGAAAGGAGTTGTAGGGGAAGAGATGGAGAGGGTGGATGGAAGGAAAGCTGTAATTTATAAATGGAATTTTCCTAAGGATGACTGGAAAGCAGAAACACATCTCCATCCATTCTAATAATGCCATCATTAGTGGGATGAGATTTTGCAAGCATGCATGACCCCTCTTTCGTAATTGAAGGTGTGATTTCGACATGGAGAGGAGTGGAAGTAGAGAGTGCTTTCGTTTTACTTGAGCTGGGATGTATCTTCAGCCCCCACCCCCTTCATTTGTGAGTGTATTTTAGAACCTGGTAGCTCAACGTGGAGTCCGTACAACCAGCAGCATAGTCATCACCAGGGAGCTCATGAGAAATGGAGACTCTCAGCCCTAACTAAGATGGAGTGAATCAGAATCTGCATTTCAACAAGAGCCTGGGGTGGGTGGTTTGCATGCCCCGTACAGTCCAGAGGGCATGGCTCTGGGATTTTTAGAGCCACAGACACTTTCCTTGCTGCTTCGACTGACTCTCTCTAACCCAGTCAGGACACATGCAAGGGCCCAATTTGTCCCTTCCTGAGGAGCTCAAAGCCAGGCATTGGCTATGTACTCCACCATCTCATTTCCATGGTGGAAATAGAAACGCTCTGTTCCAGAAAGTCTAGTTGGAGGGATGGCAGGGGCAGATTGCAGCAGATCAGTTTGAGATGCCTCTAATTGTCACGTGTGACTCATGAGACCTTGAAGAATTACACTGGATTCTCCCATTTCTCTATGTTTCTACCATTGAAGAAATCACCAGTAAATTTTGCCTCAGCCCCCTACTTACCATCCCTTCAGTCTTGCCTGACAAGTATTTATTATGTCTGATGCATTATACATTTCCAAAAGTGAGATGGTAGTTTTGCTGGCTTACTTTTCTTCTTTGATTCATTCATTGATTCATTCATTTCATAAAACCAAATGTATTTTTATTTGCTAGTGCTTTGTTTAAAATATCAAGCTGGCTAAGGCCAGGTCACCATAGCTGAAGCAAAGTGGAAGATTAAGAAATGGCCTCCATTTCACTGAATGACCTTGGCAAATCAGGGTTTGGCTACAATTCTCTGGATAATTGCCTCATTGCTGAGTTTTGGTTTGGAAGAGGAAGCAGCCCGCATGCTCGACCCATAACTGGATTTTGTTAAAGCCAGGATACCTTGGCCTCTGCTCCCCTGAGGGCTGTGGAGTGAGGCCCAGGCTTGGAGGACAGAGACAGAGGGGCCTTGGGCCACAGCCACCTCAGCTCCAGGGCCACTCGGGAAATGGAGTCCACCATTCTCTGCAGCATTTTAAGGTCATTCTTCCTGAATCTCCGCTATCTCCTCTTTGTCCACGCCTGAGTGGCCTGAAGCAAGCTCTGACATTAGATTGTGGATTCTGGCCTCAGAGAAATGCAGTGCCTCTTCCAGCTACCAGACTGTCATGTTGGATGGGTGGGCTTTGGGGGGAACTGATTTGGGAATGTTCTGGCCTTGGCTATTTCAGGATGGTTAGGCCTGGTGGATACCATAGCCTCTGAAAGGAACCTATTTGGGGGTGGGGCCGTCTGCCAGGCCCACAATTTTCCCCTGTGGTGCTCAGACACATTCACTTAAATAGTAGTTGGAAGCCTCTGAGAAGCAGCCCAGAACCCTCAGTGGTCCAGGTTTCAGGAGCTGCAGTGCCTGGGTGTGGCAGCTCTTCTAAAGTTCCCGGTGCTGCCATCTGCAAAACCCGGACTGGACTTCTGTTCAGACCTGGCTCAGAGCAGATATGGGCTCCCCTGTAGCAGCGAGCCTTTCTTTGTGAAGTGTTGGTTCAAGGACCCAGAATGTTAGCTTCTGACTTTGGCAACTGGCCTGTGAGGAGCCATCTTGTGATACTGTCCCTGCATCTTTCTTTATCCTAAAATAATTGCTCTCAAAGTTATGTGAGAACCCAGCCACTCAATTCCCAGTAGCTGAGGTTGGGGAAGCGATGTGGCTCCCTCGTGCAGTTATGATGGACCTTTTCCCTGGCATGCCTGGTCACAAATAGAAGTAAGGTTAGCGCTGGCCTCTGACTCTAGAGGTCAGAGGTCATCTCTGGAGTTACTTTAGCCAAGGCTTGTCAGGAAAAGAATGGCTAGGGAAGACTCTTAAGCTGAGAAAACTTCTCACGTTGGTGACTGTCCTTTGAGGACTTATCCTTCACAGTCAGCGAGATCATTCTGTCACTATCTGAGCATCATGAATCTGGTAAGTGTACACATGGAGGTGGAATCTAGCAAGTAGGGGTGACAGCAGGGAAGTCCTAGAGCCAGGCAAGATGTAGGCCACCATCAGACTGAGTCTTAGCACCTGGCAGAACTCCAGACCTGGCAGAATGCAGGAGTGCTGGAGAGGGAACTGAGGTAGCAACCCGGTCACATGACTGGGCAGACACAGCAGCAAGTAGAAAACTCAGCAGCAGGTGACACCTGAGTGACAGAGACCCAGTTTTCCTGCCAGGAATGTCCTTCCAGGGCCCAGTCTGCCCAGAGATAGCTCAATCTGCCCACACTGCAGGATTGCTTATCCGCCATGAGCTGATGAGGAAACTGAGGTTTGGAGCAGCCATGAGACCCATCCTCAGGGCCCCGACAGTCCAAAGGCGGAGCCAGTAATGCGGACAGTTCCTCCAGATGAGCTGACCTCAGCAGACCTTTCCACAAAAGGTAGAAGATGGTCTAGCTAGGGAGACATCCAACACCCCGAGGGAGCATCTTGGAACCTGTGATTTCCCACCCATCCCTCTGTTGCCTCCCCAGGTCACCTCATGCCTCAGTAAAAGCACAGCCATGTCTCTCTGTGGACAGTGCCAGCGAAGGAACTATAGCTTCCAACCACCACAATGGAAAACCCACAGGAAGAAAATGTTCAAAAAGAATTGAACTGTGGCCTGGAGTGGTTTCAGTTTCCTGACTTTCAAGGCACACAGTGTCCTGAAGTGCCAGGGCCTGTGGTCACAAAAGCTCTGTCTCAGAAGAAGCTAAGAGGGGGTCCTTTCTAGGGAAGGCTCTGGAAGGTGATGCAGATGGTGACTGGGAAGGGAGACTGCTCCCTGATTGACTGCTCTGCGGGCCCAGGCTTGCCATGTCCTGCCACTGGCAAACCTCCGAGTTTGTCCTGTTGTTTGTCTGTTTTACTTTTTATTTTGAATAACCCAAACTTATAGGAAAGTTGCATAAATAATACAAAGAATTCCTGTATTCCTTTACCTAGACTCCCTGCCATATTTGTTTTGTCTCTCCTCTCTCTCTCTCTCTTTCTCCCTCTCTCTCTCTCTCTCCACACACACTCGCTTACACACACACACACACACATTCATGTATATATGCACATTTTTTTCTGAACCATTTGTGAGTAGGCTGCTGGCATCAAACTCCCTTTACCCCTTGTATTTCCTAAGAACAAGAATATTCCCTCACATAGCTACATACAGCTATCAAATTCAGGAAATGTAATATTGATTTAATACTTTTATATAACCCATATTCCAATAATGCCCTTTATAACAACCTTCTAATGGTTCCAAGCTAGTCCTGGATCCCACATTGCATTTAGTTGTCCTGTCTCTTTAGTTTCCTTTAATCCAGAACAGTTTATAAGTCTTCCTTTGTCTTTTACGACCTTGGCTTTTTTGAAGAATGCTGGCCAGTTATTTTATAGAATGTCCCTTAATTTAGGGTTCTCTGATGTTTCCTCATGTTTTCATTCAGATTTATGTATCCTTTGCTGGAATAAAATGTAAGTGATGTAAGTGATTTGTCCTTCTTTGGGGGCCTTATCGGGAGTCACGGATGTTTGTTTGCCCCTTATTGGTGATGTCAGGTTTGATCACATGGTTAAAGTGGTCTTTGTGTAGCCGCTTTTTTTCCTTTTATCATGAACAAGTATAATTTGCAGGGAAATACTTTGACATATGTCACTATCCCACTCTTCATCAAACTTTCTCCACCTAGTTTTAGTATTCACTGATGAGTCTTGCCTGAATAATGGTTTGCTCTGATGGTTGCATCCACCATTCCTTCTATATTTGTGAGTCCCAAATAGTGTTTGATTGGATGGGAGAGCATATCTACCCTATTGAGCTTGGTAGCTGCAGAAGGGCCTCGACTGACAGCTTTTGTAAAGCTGTCCTTGTCTGTTGAGTGTGTGTTTGACACGTATAGTAACTCATTTTGGAAATACTTATCATATACTAGATGACTTTCGAATCACCTTTTAAATGCTTTACAAAAATGTAGAATTTGGGTCACATATGTTATAATTTATTTTTGTGGCATTGCACCTGGATCTTTTACACAGTGTTGATAACAGAAAGCTGAACATGATGAGAGTAGTAATAATACCTTCTCACCATGTGAACCCTGCTCCAGAGAAAGGGGGAAATTAGAGAGATTGTTTGAACTCTGAGAAGGATTGTTGGACTGAAAAGGAAAACTTGGTATTGGAAGCAGATGAATTAAGTAAAACATACATTTCCAGGAATATTTCAAATTACTGTGTGGAAGCTCTCTGGGGAGAAGGGGGCTGAAGCAGTGAATGGCATTGCTTGAAATTTTGGTTTTTTACTACTTTGATTCAAAATGAATCCTTAATCAGTTTCTAGCCAGTTCATGTTGGTCCACTTTTTGCAGCCATTGACTGCTGTTCGTGGAAGGGGTTTTGAAGGGTAAACCTCTGGTTGTTGCTTTACTGGGGCTGGAGTAGTAAGTTCTTGCTCTTGAGTTTTGTCTTTTCAAATAGTTCTAATAGCCCATAGTAGGAACAAAGGAATAGCGGGGGAATGTTTGGGAGTTTTCTCAGCTCTTATGTTGTTATTACACTGGTTGTTACAGTTCCCATTAAGGTAACTGTTTTCAGAACAGCAGTGAAAGCTGTAAGTGGACATGAAGGAAAAGCAGCTGTTTTCCATAAAACCTACAAATGAACAAATGCTAGTTACTCCTGTGATGTGTGATCTGGAGCAGTCTTTCCCTAAGTGCATGTGTTCCCTGGAATGTACATGTGTGCACAGAAAGAAGAGAGAAAAGGGAAAGAGTGCGTTTCTGGTTGAATAAGTTTCAAAAACACTGCAAATCATAAATCCCTCTTAGAGAATCGCAAATCAAAAGAGTGTAGTCAATGCTCTGAATAGTACACCTTTGTGGGGGGACAAACTACCCCAAAACTTAGTGGCTAAAAAGAACAAGCATGTATGTCGTCTGTAGGTGAGCTGGGTGGTTGTTCCTGCCTGGGCCTGGCTTGGCACATCTCGGCTGGGCTGTGTCGTATGTCCAGTCAACTGGCAGGTCAACTGGGGACTGACTGATCTAGATTGGCCTCACATCGGGTGTTTCTCCCGGAGGCCTTCTCTCCTCCTCTGGCAGGCTAGCCTGGGCTTGCTCACATGGTAGTCACAGGATTCCAAACATGTGCGCAGAAATATGCAAGGCCTGTTGAGACCCAGGCTTCGAATTCATACGATGCCGCTTCTATTGCAGCATATTGGCCAAGGCAAGTCACATAACCAAGCCCACCTAGATTCCACCAAGGGTATTGGAACTAGACTCCACCTCCTGCTGGGAGGGCCTGCAAGATCTCAAGCAAGGAGCTAGAGATACCAGGAGAGGAATGTTTGGGACCATTTTCACAGTCTAGCACAGAGACCAACTAAATATGTGACTATTATTTTTATGCACATTTCTGGGTTTGGAAGAATTTATATGGGAGGAGGAAAATGAGATACAGATAATTTATATTTGCAGAAGTTATACAAAAAAGCTTTGGTTTGGATTTAATGAGTTAATCCATGCAAAGCTCTTTGAACGAGCATGTAGTGAGTGATCTATAAGTGACGTTGTTTTTGTTATTATTACCATGAGTGTATGGCACATGAGGTCCCCAACCTTACTTAGCAGTGAAGCTGAGGATTAACTTGACAGTGTTGTTGGAGAGTGGATCCTTCTCGGCGCAAAGTCCAGGTCCTTGGCAACTCGAGCAAAGAATTGAACGAGATACCGAGCAAAGTGGTGAAAAAGCAGTTTATTAGAAGAAATAGTACACTTTAAAGAAACAGAAGTGGGCCCGAGCAGTAGAGAAGGGCTCAAGGGCCCATTATTAGAAGATAAATTACATTCCAAGAGTTTGGAGCGGGCCACACGCAAAGGCGAGGTTCAAAAGGTTCAAAATGGGAGGGAAGGCCTCAAAAAGGGAAGAAGTGGTCAAAAAGGGTGGACTTGCCAGGACTTGGAGTTTTTATCCCTTTTCTCTAGAATGGGCTGTTCCCCTCTGGGTGTGGGACCACTTGATTGGCACCTGTGATTGACAAGAGGTACTGCACAGGTGGGAGTGACTGGTCTGATCTAGTTGGGTATTTTGCACCCATTTGTTTTCCCACAGGGGTAGGTAATTACAATACAAAGGGGGGTTTGGGGTGAAGAGGGGAGGTCTCCTGGGCGGTGCATTCTGTGGGATGTGCAGGAATGCAGAGACCCAGTGCCTGCCTCTAACTGCCTGCCTAGTTTTCCCCATTGAGAGACGTGATCCCCATAAAATCCCTATGGGAAGCTGAGGGACAGGAGGTCTCTTCTTCTGTATCTGCTTCCTGCTGGGCAGGGGCATACAGTTGTCCAGGGGCATAGAGCTGTCCCTGCCTATTGGGGGATTCACGGAACTCTCACCTAGCTGATCTCAGATGAGAGGAAGGGGTCTCGAGCTCCACCTGGAAGACCGTGTTGGCTTCTTTGGTTGTGACTGGCAATCTTTTTTTTTTTAAAGATTTTATTGGGGAATTGGGGAAGGGGAACAGTGTTGGGGAATTGGGGAAGGAGAACAGCCAAATTGTTGTTCTTCAATCTTAGTTGTGGAGGGTGCAGCTAGCTCAGCTCCAGTCCAGTTGCCATCCAGCTGCCTGTCGACAGCTGGAGGCCGCTCAGCTCAAGGTGCCATGTTCAATGTTAGTTGTGAGAGTCAAACCAGCAGCCTTGCTGTTAGGAGCACGTGCTCTCGGCAGCCAAGCCATCCTGCCACCTGTTGGCAACTCAGCAGCAGCTCAGCTTGGGAGCAGCTGACTGGCCCATGTGGGAATCGAACCGGTGACCCTGTTGCTCAGAGCTCGCACTCCTAACCAACTGAGCCACTCGGCTGACCCGCGATTGGCAATCTTGTTGGGGTATCATCTGCATCCCCATGGCCCCTGAATGAGGAAAAATAGATTTTAATTAATAAAACCATTAGCTCTTATGAAGCCCGTGGCCATTCAGCCCATCACTCAGGTGGCGTCAGTTGTCTGGGCCCAGAATGGGTTGGGAAAGAAACATTAGGCTTACTGGCCTGGGGGATATTGGGAAGTCACAGGCTTTCAAGTAGTTATCTGAAGCAAAGGTAAGAACAATCCAGTGTTTAGGATTGAGAAACTGATTCACAGATGAAGGAGAAGGGGAAGGGATGAGACAATACAAATTGGTAACTACAATATGGCCTCAGGGATAGAAAAGACAGTCTGGAGAATATAATCAATAATGTTGTAAATATGTTTTAGGGGGCCAGATGGACTCATGTCTTGTTAGGGAGACCACTTCATAGACGGTGTAGAGACCTGACCACAGCACTGTATCTCTGAAGCTGATGTTGAATAATATTGTATGTCAACTGTAATTATATATACATATAGTCACGGGACGTGGAGTAGAGTGTGGGAATAGAGTCAATGGAATTGTAATAGATAAGTATGATATTGGGGGTGGGAGGGCAGTGGATGGGGAGGGGAGTTATCACTTTGTGAGGGGTGAAAAGGATAACTATTGCACTGTTTTGTACACCTGAAACTAATAATAGTAAAAAATAAATTAAAAAAAAAAGAAGCAGGGGGATAGGAGACTTTTATGATTCAGGCGAGGAGCAATCTTTAGTCTAGTATTCACAAACTGGATAGAAAAGTAATCAAAGCCAAGAGCTAAAGAACTGAGAAACTAGGGAGGAGACTTAACGTTTCTATACTTAACATTTCTATAGGAAATAAAACTTAAAAGTCTTTCAGTGGGGGGGGGGTGGGGAGTGGAGGGGAGGGCTAATCGGTTGGCCCACAATAGTAAAGTGAACCAAGCTTCAGATCCATTCACAAGATGGATAATCAAGTTAACTGCAAAAAACAATCTGGAGTGCAGGACAGACATTTTCCTCTCGGGGGCTTTGAAGGCTGGAAGATATGTCCAGTTTTACCTGCTCTGACCAGTTTACCCTCTTTGGCTTGTTTCTGATGTAAGGTCTTAGCTTGGTGGATTATTGCTAAATTGAAGTCTGTAATAAAGAGGGTATCCAGGTGTGAAGATTGTTTTCGCAAGACTTTTCTTTGTTTATTTAGTTAGCCTTTATTAAGTGCATTGGAGCCTTAGAGGCGCTCCACTGTGTCCTTTGTTATATGATAAAGGTAACATTTAACTTTCCAGTGACTGATTTGGCTCCTGAATGATAAAAGAGGAGGTCCCTGCCAGCTTCCTGGTCTGCCCCTTCCAGGCACCTGGGGGAGCAGTCCACTGCCTGACACCAAGTGGCCTTGAATTCTGCCAGCACTCTTGACTCCAAGCTGGGGAAGGCAATTTTTGCCTCTGTTTCCCCTTTTACTTTACTTCATGGTCTCAATGGCTCCTCCTCCCCTCCTTGCACAAAGCCCTCTGCAGTTAGCATAAACAAATCCCAAGCTGTTTGTATGTGTGTCTAGAAGAAAAACTCTCTGAGGATTAAAAGCAGACACACTAGAAGGAGTGCTCCCTTGTGCTTTAATCACTTCAGGCTCCTATGTGTTGACAGAAAGTTTTGTTAGTATTCAAGTTTAAAAAAAGGAGCGTTCAGGGGTGGCATTGGAGTTTCTTACTGCTTGGAATTCTTAAAGTAACTTAGATAAGATATCTACTGAGCCACAAGACACTCCCTTTTAAATAAGCATCACTGTTCCTTTTATGAACTCACTGCTACCTTCAAAGGGACCCAGAAGCCTGGTGAGTTCTTGGGTTGAAAAGTCTACCTGCTGGTTTGATCTGCAAGTTGAATTTGAATTTGAATTCTTCTTGGCTGAAGCCTGTGAGATCTTCATCCTCTCTGAGCTTCTGCCCTTACATGTCTATATTTCTTCCTTCACTTTCCTTTCCCCATTCTACCCCCAAAGTAATTGGTGCCCATTGATTTGTTCTACTGTTTCCTCTTGTTCTCACCTGGGGCGGAGGTGATTCTGTCCCCACTTCCAATATGGCTCTGCCTTCCTTCCTGGAGAGGACTGTTCTATGTCTAGTGTTGGTTTTAAATAACTGAGACCCACAAAGGAGAGAATTTTTCCTTAAGGGTGCGACTGACCCTTGAATCCTGGAGTATGTATGAATAACTGGGTCATCTCAGCACTGAGAATTCCTAACAGATCTCCTGATTCTAGGTTGCTTTGGGTGGCAGCTGTGCTGGATTCACTCACAGGGGAGCTTCATGGCAGCTCATCTTTGACTCTTCCCTGAAGAACCAGCTCTCTCTGGGACTGCTGACTGACTAACCCCTTTTTCAAATACTGTTTGTGTCTCTTTTGGGTAGGATTTCTGGCTTTTTTTAAAAAAAAGAAGAATGACAAATAAAACACCCACACTTCAAGGCAACCCCTATGAATATATGTTACACTGGAAATGCCCTATTTTTCAAATATTTATAAATATATGGTCTCCTCAGAATATTCCAGATCTGTCATTTGGGAAAGTTAGACAGCCCTGGGCCACCATCCTTTTTTATAAGCATAGTACACTGTAACCAACAGCAGATTGGCAGCTGAGTGATAACCAGGGAATGGTGATGGGTTGACCTGTGTATACCCAGGAGGTGTCAGACCTGAGACCTTGAGCTAGCCACACCTCTTTCACAAGCCACACCTTTCCTGATGCTAGTCCTGCAGAATATTGTCTATAAGATGGCCATTCCCAGGATAGCTCCTTCTGGCTCTTCCCTCTTCTTCCTCTCTTCCAGGATCATTTCATTAAACATGGAACAACATCGGTTGAGTGCCTACTGTGTGCCAGGCACTGTTCTAGGCATTGGAGAGGTAGTGAAAACAAAGCAATCAGAGCCTCTGTCCTCCTGGAGCTGACATCCTAGTGGGGGAAACAGACAATACAGAATAGACAAAATGATGAGTGATAGGATGCCAGGTAGTGATAAATGCTGTAAAAACAAATGAAGCTGGGTAAGGGGATACAATGTGGTAGGGAGAGAGTAAAGGAGATCTCTCAGAGGAGACGCCATTTGAGCAGAGGCCTGAATGAGGCAGAGGAGCCAGTCCTGTGTGGCTCTCTGGAGAACAGCATGGAAATGTTCATCTTAACAGGGGCGCTCAGGTGCCATATAGAGACTAGACTTTGGGAGGCCAGAGCTCATGCAGGGTGCCAGTCGGGAGGTCATTGCAACAACCCAAGAGAGAGATGCTAGCAGGTTGGACTTGCCCACCCTCTCAAACTTCCAAGCTTCCTCCATGCCCAGTGTGGATCTTTCGTGTCCGCTACCTCCAGGTAAAGGAATTATGGGAGGTAGAGTGGCCCTTTGCAATCCGTGCAGTGGTCTTCAGCTCTGTCAATCTTTAACGTGTCTTCCTTGTCTCAAAACCCACCCCAAGGTGCTGAGGACGATGTATATTTTAGAGCCAGAAGAACAAGGGCCTTGGCTCTGTCTGTCTTCCTAGGGAAGGGCCAGGGCTAAATGAGATCTCCCAAAGGCCTCTTAATGCCTCTCTCCATATTCTCTTCTCTCTCTGCCTCTACTTTTCCATGTCTCCCTCTCTTTCCATTGAACCTCTAACTGCTGGTCCTCTCACCTCCACTTTCATAATGAGGACTTTGCTGCCCAGCACACTGCCTTACCCTACCTGGCTCAGACATTCTTTCTGAAACTACACTGACTTGCAGGGTGTTTTTTTCTCCCTGCCTCTCCTTCTCTTCCTCCCTCTTCCTCTCTCTCTCTCCCCCCCCTTTTCCTTCCCTTCCCTTCCCTTTTGTTTCCTCCCTCCCTCCCTCCTTTCTTTGACCAGCAGGAAGTTAACACAGCTTGACTTTCTGAAGCCCGTCAACTACCTTGGGCTGCTTGTCAAGAAGGGTGCTATGTAAGCTGAAATGCTGCTCTAATTTCCACATTATCCCTTCCTGCTGTTCAGTTAGTTATTTAATTAGAAGACGTGGTATTTTCTAGGGAAAACACTTTGAACAGAAGGTCTGATTTAGCTGGAAACGGATGCCTTTATTATGTGTCAGAGGGCTAAAAATTGCTAGTGAGATGCCGGTGTGTGTACGGCTAGGAAACACAGGTAAACACAGGCACATACAGGAAGATCAATTGAAAGAGAGGTGCGGAGGGGCGGCGGGACAAGAAAGTGTCAGATGCCAGGGATGACTTGATTCCTTCTCAGGAGTGTGCAAGCTTCAGTTGGCTCCAGTTTGGCTAACGCTGCAATGCCTTTAGTGTCACTGAGCTGGTGAAGAGAGCTGACATGCTGTTTTCTAGGGAAGAAAACATCCATTCCCTCCACATTCCCAGTACAGACAGGCAGCATGAAACAAATGACACTGAGCCACCCAGAGTCTGTCCACACAGACGCCAACTCAGTCTTTGAATTATTCATTCAGTTCTTGCCACTCTGTACATTTTTCCTAAAACAAACAAAAAAATCAGTTCACAGTAGGTCTTAAAAAGCATGAAAGGGGCATCCTCATCAGGATTCGATTTGTCCCAAGAGAGAGCTTTTAAGTTTCGTTCTCATGAGGAGATTTTATGCTAGGGAGATGACAGTGTGGAGTTCACACATAGCACAGGAAGTCAGCTAAAACTCAAATATATACCCTGTTTACTTTTGTTTGTTTATTTGTTTGCTTGTTTCCCTGTTTGGTGTTCCCTGTTGACCTGTGCCTTTCACATTGCTTCGAGACTCCCTGGATATGAATGCTGCTTATTGCCTTTTGGCTCTTTGCTGGTAGCTACCGGAGCTTCATCCCCTAGTTCTGGGCCACAGAGAGGAAAGAAAAAAGGTGCTTTCCCTGCAAGGACTCCAAGATTGACCTAATAAAGCTCCCTTCTTTTTTTAAAAAAGATTTTATTGGGGAATTGGATGAGGGGAATAGACAAGTTGCTGTCCTTTTGTTGTTCAGTCTAGTTGTGGAGGACGTCACTTCTCTGGCCCATGGTGGTATTGTGATCACTGCGCTCTTCCCGGTGGCTCACGGCAGCTCATGCCGGCTGCTGGCCGCTCACGCTTGCTGCTGGCTACACACGGTAGCCCATGGCAGCCTACTGCAGCAGGGGCTGCAGCCCACACCCTCACCAGCGACCCATGGCAGCCCAGCTCCAGGTCGAGCTGTTGTTCACCATGTCAGCTGCAGAGGGCGCAGTGTCATTGGCTCTCATGTGGGATCTGAACCGGGGCTTCTGCTCAGAGCCGGCGCCCCAAGCCAACTCCCAACCAGCGCGCCACTCGGCTGGCCCTAAAGTCCCCTTCTTAAAGGAGCTAATAATGAAAAAAAAAAGAGGAAATAATAATGTAAAAATTGCTTGAGGAGAACTTGACAGTGAGTTTTAACAAACACTCCCGTGGTGTCTGAATTCAAATCTCCTATCTCTTCTCCAGCCAGGCTGTTGTATGGAGTGGGCTATTCATATCTGCTCAGTACGTTTCCAGTCCTGCTGAGTGTGTGTGTGTGTGTGTGTGGGGGGGGGGTCGGCATAGCCGACGCTGACGCTGTGCTGGGCTTTCCCTGGAATAAATTTGGTTAAGGAGCATGACATTTCTCAGGTTTCTGGAGAGATGATGTTGTTCTGGCTTTGTGTTGAGTGCTCATTTGTCACCAGTGAGCAAACTGATGATACCTTAACCTCTTGGACCCTTGCTGCTCAAAATGGAGTCTTGGGACTAGTAGTATCATCACCTTGGGAGCCGGTTAGAAATGTGGAATCTTAGGCCCCACCCCTGACCAATGGAGTCAGAATTGGCTGTTTAATATGATCCCCAGGGGATGCGTATACACATGAATGTTTGAGAAGCCCTGGCCCAGAGCAGCAGTTCTCAAACTTGACTGTACATCACAGTCACCTGCTTTAGCAATTGTGCTAAAACAGATTGTTGGGGCCTACTCTCAGATGCATCAGGTCTGGGGCGAGGCCTGAGAATCTGCATTCATTCATTTTTTTCAGCATTACTGAGGTATAATTGACAAATAAAATTGTAAGTATTTAAAGTACACATCATGATGATTTGATATATGTATACATTATAAAAGGATTCCTTCCATCTAGTTAATTAACACATCCATCATCTCACATATTCCTCTCTTTTTTGGGGGAGAAAACATGTAAATTCTACTGTCCTAGCAAATTTCAATTTTACAATACAGTGTTCAAGACTCTGCATTTCTAATAGGTTCCCTGGTGATGCTGTGGGAGTAGGGTCTAGGACCACACTTTGAGATCCCTCATCCCTTAAAAAGCCCTTATTTCCTGTCTCCATGTAAATCGTCCACACCTAACAGCTCCCCTCCTTGTCCCCTGATTCCCTTCCCCTTCCTCTCTTCAGGGAGGCCAGTTCCTCCTCCTTAAGAACCTCTGCACTTCCTGACCCCATGAATCCAGGCCCATACTCATCTTCCATGGCCCCTCTGAGCTCTCCCCCCACCTCCACCAGCTTCCCAATTCTCCAGTGCCCCTAGCTTCCCACTTACATTGTAAGTGTCCTGTAGGCTTCCCTCTCCCTCATCCTTTCCCCATCCACTCTATCACCACATCATTTGTTTCACCTCCCAAATATCCCCTCTCCACTCTGAGCACCACCCCTGGGGTCTAAGCCCCCATCTTCCTGGTAGGTGTCCTTGAAGTGGTCTCCTTGTAGCTTGACTTGCTTTCATCCAGTCTCTTCCACCCTCAAGTTCTAGTGACATTTTCAAAGCCTCCCTTACCATTACTCCCTCCCTTCTGCTGCTACAACCTCAGCATTTTCACTGGCCAAAAATTGGTTAATACCAAGTAAGCCCTTCTCTAGAGGGAAAGATGGAGAAATTTGTCCATGAAAGCATTTTACACATCTAGTACAAAAGCCTTGTAGAGTCACCCGATCTACTACAGAACCATTGTCACCTTCACACCTTGCTCTGAAGCCAGACTGTCTGGGTTCAAATCTCAACTGTGCCACTTAACTCCAGGCAAGCCACTTCACCTCTCTGTGCCTTGATTTCCTCATCTGTGAAATGAGGATCTTAGCCTCCAATCCTGAGCATGGCCCAGGAGGCGCTGTGGGTGGGCCCTGCCTACTCCCTCGTCTTCCTCCCAGATGCCCTCACCTGGCTCTGTGCTCTGCTCCAGCCACACTGGCGGGACCTTTGCACGAGCTAACGTGCTCCCCCTACCCTTACCTAATTTGATTAGTGGCTCAGCATCCTTTTGATTGCTCCCCAGGCTTCCCCAGGGAGGCCTGTTCTCCCCAACTGGTGAGATTCCTTTGTGATAGACCCACCTTCTCATCCTCAGTATATTTTGCCCTTTTCATTGTACTTTCAAAGTGTAATGATTGAATCAATGTGTGTCTTTCCTCCTGGACTGTTAGTTCCATGGAGCAGAGGGACCTGATTCATTCATGTTGATCCCTGTGTCCTCAGGAGCTGGCATCAACAATGTACCCAATAAATATTTGCTGACGATGCCAGTGGGAAATTTTTGCAATTCTGTTCCGTGCCGTGCACACTATGCACACCTCAAGTGCACTGTCTGTCTCATTTAGGGAGTGTGGGGGAGTGCTGGTCTCCTAAAATATGATACTGGGAAACAAAAACAAGACTCGCCTCCAAACCTTTAACAATTGCCTTTTAAAAATTGTCTTAAATATATAAGAAGTTGGCTCTAAGTATCTCCATAATTGGTAGTATGAATCGGCCCTCGAGGTCAGGAGGGCTTCTTTGCTCTGGCTTTAATTAGGACGAAGTGGAAGCCATTTATATATCAATTAATCAATCCATCAACACACACTTTTTCAACCCTGATTCTATGCTTGGCACCGGGCTGGAACCATAGGAAATGGAGGTGAATGATGCATTTTCTGCCCTTGAGGGGACAGGCGGCAGATGGCGACCCTGGATAGTTTAATAGCAGGGGAGAATTCAGTTAAGGTATGGACCATGGCATCAGAAGGTTGCTTTGCTGAGCATCAGCCTCAGCGCTCTTCTCATCATGCGTATCCGAGAGCTTGAGACATCACCATGAAAAATATATGGAATGTCTCCAGGGAGGAGGTGAGGTTTTGGTACTTAAGGGAAAACGTCAGCATTGTTGGAAGGAGCCAAGGAAGGGGCTGGGGCTAGGGTAAGCTAACTGCTCACCTGGCTTCAATCCTAACCCTGTCACTCACCAGTAAGCAACTTGGGCACTCTTCTTAACATCTCTGAACCTCAGTTTTCTCATCTGTGAAATGGTAATAATAATATCTACCTATAGAGCTATGGTTAGGAATAAATAAGATGATATATATAGTGCACTTTAGCACAACGCCTGTTAGGTAGAGATGCTGAATCTATTGTTATGATGCGTATCAGGCCTGCACAGCAGTGTAGACCTCGTATGTGGAATTTTCTATAATGAACAACAACATCACCAAAAGCAGCCTACTAAGTTGCTGACAGGTGTCTGTCCTGACTCCCTGCCCCCCCATCCGCCACCACAGGAGCACTGAGGCATCAAAGAAGTGCAGGCAGGTCAAAGCTCTTGGAAAAGTGAAAGTCATTGACCGTAGCTTTATATAGAATCTTCTCAAGTGCATGAGTCCATGTGATTAGACAGTTTATTACTCTAAGTTCTTTACATATTTTTCAACAATCTTTTCTTTGTAAGGCTTCATGTTGTTGTTTTTTAAGTGACTGGCTTGAAAAAATACATTTAAAGCAATCAGGGAGTTATCACTTCTAAGTACTGCGTACAAAGTGCTGACTCCCTCTAGGAAGATGGGCATGCCTGAGGGTCATGGACGTGGCCTTGGGTCTTAACAGAACTGGATTTGCACCCTGATACAACCCTTTGGGTTCTGTGACTTTGGGCATGCCCCAGGACCTCTCTAAGTTTTGATTTGGGGCCTGTACAATGTGATTGATAATAATGCCTATTCCGAGGGCTGTTTTGAAGATTAGATGACATAGATACGAAAGTGTCTAACAGTGTGTCCAATAAACTGTTGGTTTCCCTTCTCTTCCCATTAATATGCACTTTCTCTGAGCAAAAGCCTTGTCAGCACTTAAAAGAATTAATTACAAAACCAAATTAAGGGAGTCTATGCGTGTGATATTTTACTATTTTCTCTTTTGATGATGATTTCTCTCACCTACTGAGAGAAAGAAAGGCTTCTTCAGAGTATGTAGTCTGAAATGCCATTGTGTGTGTGTGTGTGTGTGTGTGTGTCTATCCCCACATTAATACTCTTTTCCCAGGACACATGATGCCTTGGCAGCTGACAGGTCTTTGGAAGGATTCATAGGATTGGAACCACAACTTGATTTCATGAGCAGAAAATTGTGTATTTTGATGACAGGACATTAGAAAATGTGCCTGGCCAGTGGTGCCTGGGACATTGGCTTCTTGGAAGCGATACCATGTCTTTTTTCTCTCTCACGACCATGACTACCTTTGCTTACCCTGCATGTACCCTCAGAACCGAGTGTGGTTAGAGACCTTGGTGGCCTTTCGTAGGTTTTGTGTTGCTATAGCTCTCATGTTTTGAATGTTAGGGACTGGGGCTGGGAAAGCAGCAACAATTTTAAAGAGAGAGGAAAAAGTGCAGTTATCACTCTAGTGGCCCCATAAATGGTAACTCCCCAGAGTCTGTGGCTTCATGAGAGACCCTTGGGCAAATCTGCTTTGGGAGTCCACAGTTTAATGGTATAAACTATTCCAAACATAAAGGCAAGTGTTTAAAAAATAAATTCCAGCAACTTCTACAGGTCCAGGATGTTTGATTCATGAACTGAAGAAGTGACTAGACTCACTGTTCAATTTTGGTCTTTGTATCTCTAACAGATGCTGTTGATGTTCACCCATGTGTTCTCAACATTCAGTGTTCTGGTGCATATCTGGACAGCATCCTTCTCCAAGGAGCTGCAGTTCTCAGCCTGAGAGCTTTTTCTCAGCCTGTGAGCAGGACAGGCCAGAAGTGCCTGGGAATTAATGCACCTGGGAGCAGCCTTCCATCAATGAAGGATGAAGCTGGAGGATCAATACCCCGGCTTCCTCACCCCTCTGGTGAGACAGCTCTGAGCTGTGTTTTACAGTATGCCCCAGAGTCCTGCATGCAACAAGATTGAACCTCCATTGCTCATGGTGGGAACCTGTTTGATAACCTACCCTTTGTGGCTGCCTTCCCTTCCCTGTATCGCTTTCCCACTCTGTTACCATCCTTCCCAGATAACACTACAGATGCTCCTAGACTTACGATGGAGTTATGTCTCAATAAACCCATTGTAAGTTGAAAATATCATAGTCAAAAGTGTGTCTAATACACCTAACCTATGGAACATCATAGCTTAGCCTAGCCTACTTTAAGCATGACCAGAACACTTGCATTTGCCTGCAGTGGGCAATTATCTTGAGTTTCACCTCAAGAGTTGTTGCCTTCCTCTTCTTTTCACCAGGAGCAGGAGACATAGATGGATGCTTTGTACGCACAGTAGGATGAGGAAACTCAAAACACAAAATCCAAAAAAACACTGGCAACACAGTACACTGTCGAGTATGGGTAGTTGACCCATGCGATCACGTGGCTGACTGGGAGCTGTGGTTGCCATCACCCAGCATCACGAGGGTATTGTACCACATATTGCTAGCTCCAGAAAAGATCAAAATTCAAAATTCGAAGCATGGTTTCTACTGAATACTTATCACTTTTGAACCATTGTACATTTGGAAAAAATCATTGAATCGAACAATTGTAAGCCAGGACCATCTATACTTACACTTGAGTCTTTGACTCAGGGTTGGCTTTTGGGGTGAATCCATTCTGAGGCAACCTATCTGAATGTCCTTTAAAAAAATCGTAATGATCTCATTTCCTGAAGTACATAATAAAAAACCAGATTACCAACCCCAGCCCTATCGTTGTCTCTCTGTCTTTGGGCAATTAACTTCATTTCTTGAGATCTCAACTCTTCTATAAAATGAGGGTCATAGGCTGCTTCAGATGGAGTGCGATAGGCAGTTTCGGTGGGACAATGACTTGTTGCATGGGATGAACTGGGCATCCCAGGTCATCTAGCATCTCTGGCCATGCCTACTAAAACCATTGAGGGAAGGGGTGGCAGCTCCTGAAGTCATGGCGAAACAAAAAACACCCCGTGCACTGCCAAATACCTGCAGGAGGCAGCACCATTTCTGGTCAAGAACTGCTACCAGATAATTTCTGAAGTCCTTTCTGGTTTTGACATTCTATAATTTGTTTATCAGTCAAGAACCTTAGACATGAAGTGACACCCACTATGGCATATTTCGGGTTTGGGGGCTGTTCAATGATGACTCTTGAGTAGATTCTATGATGTTAGAAATAACCACTGACGTACCTCCTTCTTAAAACTTTGAAGAAGGGAACGTTTAACTCAGTCACTCTGCTTTCTTAAGCTCCTCAACCCATTTCCCCTCCATTTATTTGACAGGGTTTCCCTGCCTTGTATTCAGAGAGGAACTTTTAAAAGCTTGTCTGCAGACATATACATGCTCTGAAAATATTGGCTTTTTCTTAGAGCAGGCTCGTCCTGGGTAACAATATCCCTGGCTATCTCTACCTGGTCGGAGACCCACATGTATGGTATACAAGAAGGTTCTGGAAGGTTTGTTTCTATCTTAGGTGGAGTCAAATTTGTGATTTATTCATGAGCTATTTATTGTTCTACCTCTGGAGTGATTTGAAGCCACCATCATTTTCCTTTTTGTTTCTTACAAAAGTATTTAAGGAGCTCAATAAATTGCTTTTTTTTCTTGAAGAAAAACTACAAATATGTTCCTGAATGGGGAAGATTGGTCTCATTATGCCATAAATCTAGCTACTGTCTGGCATGTAGGAAACATTTCATAAATGTGTACTAAATTGAGTAATCAACAAGTTGTTCTTGTTCACTGCATGAAACCTTTGAGAACTTTTCTTTGCAAATACCTTTTTTCCATTCTAAGAAGGCATTGGAAGACTATGCTACTATGCTTCCTTGGTGTGTGATGAGCTTAATTTTTCCAGGAAGGAAACTTTAAGGGAATTCTTATCTTGATTTTCCATAAAATGATCGAATTGTGGTGGTAAATATGAGTCATAAAGCTTATTGAAATAGCAGCAAAGACTTGCCAGATAGGAAGCAAAGCAATGCCTCTTGTCATGTCCAAGCAAGACAAGGACCAACTTGCAAAAAGGAAGAAAACATGGGGCATTCTATGCTTATCTCCCAGGCAGGTGTGTGACATCAGCCTTGAAGATGAGTTTGTGGTAGACCTTTATTCTGTTAGGCTTTGGCAAGGGTGTCAAACTGTCGGTCCGTGGGCCGCATGTGGCCCTTGAGGTAATTTTTTGTGGCCCACGATGCTTTGAAATAAAATGAAAATAGAAAAAACTGTTATGAAGAAAATAGCGCTTAGGGGAGATCGAGGCAATACCGTACACACAATTCCCTCGTTAATCCTTTAACTACTGAAGACAAGTATATAAAAAATTACCTCGAGGGCTGCATGTGGCCTGCAGGCCGCCAGTTTGACTCCCCTGGGCTTTGGCATCAGCAAAACCCACCAGATGAGGTCTATTGAAAGCACCTCAGGGAGATGGGAGCTTGATCTTTTTTTGTTTGTTGTTAAGATTTTATTGGGGAATTTGGGGAGGGAACAGCATATGGGAATCGGGGGAGGGGAACAGACAAGTTGCTGTCCTTTTGTTCTTCAGTCTAGTTGTGGAGGATGTTGCTTCACTGGCCCTTGTTGGTATTATGTTGCGCTCTTCCCGGGTGAGGCAGATCTCTCGCCGGCCATTGGACGGCCGCTCACCGTGGCTCATGGCAACTCACGCCGGCTGCCAGCCATTCACGGCAGCCCAGCTCCAGGTCAAGCTATTGTTCACCATCTTAGCTGTAGAGGGCGCAGTGTCACTGGCCCATGTGGGATCCGAACCGGGGCCCTGCTGCTCAGAGCTCCTGCTCCCAAGCCAACTCTTAACCAACGAGCCACTCGGCCGGCCCTGGAGCTTGATCTTTAAATTGGATTCCAAGCATAATGTATGATGAATTATCTGTGATTACAGGTTTAAACTGGGACACATCTACCGTATTTGCCGGCGTATAAGATGATTTTTTGGCCCTGAAAAATATGCCTCCAAGTGGGGGGTCGTCTTATACGCCGGGTACACTTCAGTTAGACTGCCCATAGTGCTTGCCCCGTGCCATAGTGGCCTCCCGATGCCCGCCCACTTCATTCCACATACCGTTCAGGCATCAGCAGCGCTGCTGGG